>NC_087396.1:7137500-7247500 GCF_031307605.1 Tribolium castaneum | reverse complement strand
AAAACGATTTATGTCACAGAAAATCAAATTACGTTTCAGTCTAGACACAAATTGCTTATTTTAGACGATTCTTTCTTTTGAACACGAAAACTTACATTAAAAAGATTAAAAACGTCTTATTCTGGCTCAAAACTGCAAATTATGTATTACTTTGGATAAAAGTAGTTTATCCCGATTACTCCTTTGCTTAGAATAGAGCAAACTTGTATAAAACTTAATGAAAACTTTAAATTTCGTCTCAAAGAAATAATTTACGTTATAGTTTTGACCAGAACTGTTAATTTCAAACGATTTTATGCCCCCAAACGAGAAAACTTTCACTAAACAGATGCCAAACGCCTTAGTTCGTTTTATAAAAACGACATGTTACAGTTTGAACAAAAAAATTATTTTCGTTGTTGTGTCAAAATAATTTATTTCGAATAATTCAATGGAGCGAAACGAGTAAACTTTTATAGGACAGATGCAAAATACCATATTACCACTTAAATCGTTATTTTAAAGCAAAGTATTAGCTTTTGCACTTGTTCAATTAAAGTTTGCTTACTTCGAAGTATGTAGTCGTCCGAAATAATTTTTTTTTGTCAAAACTATAACGTAATTTGTTCTTTTGAGCTTGAATATAGAGTTTTCATTACGTTTTATAGTAGTTTACTCTACTCTAAGCATAGAATCAAACAGAGTAATCCGCTTTTGTTAAAACTGATACATAATTTGCTCTTATTTTCGAGAATAAGACATTTTCAATATGTTTGATAAAATTTTTCTTGTTTATAGCAAGGAATAGTTTAAAATAAGCTGTATTTGCCTAAACTGATACGTAATTCGATATTTGTGCATGGATACGATGTTTAAAGTTTCTTTGACGTGTGAAATTTCTTGTTGCAAAAGGTAATAATTTGCTTTAAAACAACGCTTTATATGGTAATATGTGGTTTTGCATCTGCCCCATAAAAGTTCATTAGTTTCGAATCATAAAATCGTTTGAAATAAACAGTGCTGGTCAAAACTATAACGTAAATTATTTCTTTGAGACGAAATTTAAAGTTTTCATTAAGTTTTATACAAGTTTACTCTATTCTAAGTAAAGGAGTAATCAGGATAAATTGCTTTTATCTAGAGTAATATATAATTTGCAGTTTTCAGCCAGAATAAGACGTTTTTAATCTTTTTAATGTAAGTTTTTGTATTCAAAACAAAGGATCGTCTAAAGTAAGCAGTTTTTGTCCAGACTGAAACGTAATTCCAATTTCTGTGCCTGAATAAGGGGTTTTCAGTTACTTTGATGTAAGGTTTCATGTTTGTAACAATGAATTAACGAAAATAATTGGTTTTTATCCAAACTGTGTCATGAATCGTTTTTAAAAGGCGAAATAAGATGTTTTTCCTCTGTACAGTGAAAGTTTACTCGTTTCAAAGCATAGAACCGTTTGAAATTAACAGCTCTCGTTAAGACTATAACGCAAATCTTTTGTTTTGTACTAAAATAAGACGTTTTTAGTCAGTTTGATATAAGTTTTCTTGTTCAAAGCAAAATATTGTCGAAAATCAACCGTTTTTGTCTAAACTGATACAAAATTCGGTGGTTTGTGTCCGAATACAAAGTTTTCAGATTCTTTAATGTTAGGTTTGCTGCTTCTAACAAAGAATCAACGAAAATATTTTGTTTTAATACAAACTGCAATATAAAATGTCTTTATAGGACAAAACATGATGTTTGGCGTCTGTTTAATAAAAATTTACTCGTTTGGAAGCATAGAATCATTCCAAATAAGCTATTCTCGTCGAAACTATAATGTAATTAGTATTTTGTGCTAGAATACAGCGTTTTTGTTTGATTTATTAACAATTTTGTCTATTTTAAGCAATGAAACGAATAGGATTAGTTGCCTTTATCCAAAGTGATACATAAATTGCTCTTTTATGCCAGATTAATACGTTTTTAGATCGTCCAAAGTAAGCCGTTTTTGTTTGAACTGATGAACAATTCAGACTGAGAGTCAACAAAAATAATTTGTTTTAATCCAAACTGATAATTTTTGACCCTATAAGAGTCCTATAAGAGTCCGAGATACGCCGTTCTCGTCAAGTCTATAACGTAATTCATTTTTTTGTGTCAGAATACGACGTTTTCTGTCTGTTTAATATAATTTTTTAATAATAATAATAATAATAACAATAATAATAATAATAATAATAATAATAATAATAATAATAATAATAATAGTATTAATAATAATAATAATAATAATAACAATAATAATAATAATAATAATAATAATAGTAATAATAATAATAATAATAATAGTAATAAAAGTAAGCTTAGTTTTCTAAGCAAAAATGAAGCTTATTTTGTGTGTTATATGAGCGTTTTCTCATTTCTATGCAAGAAATCATCTGTGATCTGTATTTTTAGGCAAGAAATTGTCTAAAATTAATAACTCATTTTAAACTGGTATAAAAACATTTACTATACAAAAGTTAATAATAATAATAATAATAATAATAATAATAATAGTAATAATAATAATAATAATAATAATAATAAAAATAATAATAATAGTAATAAAAGTAAGCTTAGTTTTCTAAGCAAAAATGAAGCTTATTTTGTGTGTTATATGAGCGTTTTCTCATTTCTATGCAAGAGATCATCTGTGATCTGTGTTTTTAGGCAAGAAATTGAATAAAATTAATAACTCATTTTAAAACTGGTATAAAAACATTTACTATACAAAAGTTAATAATAATAATAATAATAATAATAATAATAGTAATAATAACAATAATAATAGTAATAATAATAATAATAATAATAATAAAAATAATAATAATAGTAATAAAAGAAATAATAATAATAATAATAATAATAATAATAATAATAATAATAATAATAATAATAATAATGATAATAATACTTATAATAATGAATTTTTTTGTAAATTAAAGCTTAGTTTTTCTAAGCAAAAATGATGCTTATTTTGTGTTATCTGAGCGTTTTCTCATTTCTATGCAAGAGATCATCTGTGATCTGTTTTTTTAGGCAAGAAATTGTCTAAAATTAATAACTCATTTTAAAACTGGTATAAAAACATTTACTATACAAAAGTTATAATCGGTTTTTAATAATAATAATATTAATAATAATAATAATAATAATAATAATAATAATAATAATAATAATAATAAAAATAATAGTAATAATAATAATAATAATAAAAATAAAAATAATAGTAGTAATAAAAATAAGCTTAGTTTTCTAAGCAAAAATGAAGCTTATTTTGTGTTATATGAGCTTTTCTCATTTCTATGCAAAAGATCATGTGTGATCTGTGTTTTTAGGCAATCTAAGCCATTTGATAGTTTTTAGGCAAGAAATTGGCTAAAATTAATAACTCATTTTAAAACTGGTATAAAAACATTTACTATACAAAAGTTAATAATAATAATAATAATAATAATAATAATAATAATAATACTAATAATAATAATAATAATAACAATAATAATAATAATAATAATAATAATAGTAATAGTAACAAAAGTAATAATAATAATAATACTTTTAATAAGGAAAAATGGAGCTTATTTTGTGTGTTACATGAGCGTTTTCTCATTTCTATGCATAAGCCATTTAATAGTTTTTAATATTTAACAAAAATTTACATTAAAATAAAATGTTTGAAAAACTGAAATTAAACTAAAATAAGTGTGTCTAACAATTTAGTAGAAAAAAAAGGAGGAGACATAAAAGTCACTAAAGTCTTAGAGTTGTCTTTAGTCGTCATATTAATAACAATAACATTTATAATAACAATACTAGTAGTACTAAATTTGCTTATATGCAAGCGCTTAATTAAGGTAACAGTTTTTTTGTTTTTTGCTTATATCTCGAAAACAGTTACTCCTATCAATTTTTACTTTTTCACCAAAATTAAGGTGATAAAATTTCGTACAAAACAGTTATTTGCATTTTTCATGTAGAACTAACCATAAGCGAGATATAAGTTTGAAAATAATTAGTAATTAAAAAAAAGTGTTTTAACAGAAAATGTCTTGTGATTTATAAAATACACTTAATTTATTGGGTCCAATACTGTATTAGAAGAAAAAGGAGGTGACATAAAAGTCACTGAAGTCTTCAGAGTCGTTTTTAAATGCTGCATTTTTGTCTTCGTCTCAAACATTAAAAACTGAATTACATTTTTGTTCAGTAACAGTTACAGTTTTCTTATTGGTTTTTTGCTTATATCTCGAAAACAGTTACTCCTATCAAATCTTATCCTTCTTTCAAAATTAAAGCTGATAAAATTTCCAACAAAATAGTTATTTACATTTTTCTTGTAGGACCAAGCATAAACGAGTTATAGAGTTGGATATAAATAATATTTAACAAAAATTTGCTTTAAAATAAAATGCTTGAAAAACTTGAATTAAACTAAATTAATTGTGTCTAACACTTTAGTAGAGAAAAAAGGAGAAGACATAAAAGTCACTAAATGTTTCAGAGTCGTCTTTAGTCGTCATATTAATAACAATAACATTAATAATAATAATACTAATAGTACTAAATTTGCTTATATGCAAACGCTTAATTAAGGTAACAGTTTTTTGGTTTCTTGCTTATAACTCGAAAACAGTTACTCCTATCAATTTTTATCCTTTTTTCAAAATTAAAGCTGATAAAATTTCCTACAAAATAGTTATTTGCATTTTTTTGTAGGACCAAACATAAGCGAGTTATAGAGTTGGATATAAATAATCTTTAACAAAAATTTGCTTTAAAATAAAATGTTTGAAAAACCGAAATTAAACTAAATTAAGACTAACACTTTAGTAGAGAAAAAAGGAGAAGACATAAAAGTCACCAAAGTCTTAAGAGTCGTTTTTAGTCGTCACATTAATAACAATAACATTAATATTAATAATACTAATATTACTAAATTTGCTTATATGCAAGCGCTTAATTAAGGTAACAGTTTTTTGGTTTCTTGCTTATATCTCGAAAACAGTTACTCCTATCAATTTTTATCTTTTTACTAAAATTAAAGCTGATAAAATTTCCTACAAAATAGTAATCTGCATTTTTCATGTAGGACAAACCATAAGCGAGATATAAGTTTGAAAATAACTAATATTTAAAAAAAAGTGCTTTAACAGATAATGTCTTGTGATTTAAAATACACTTAATTTATTGGGTCCAATACTTTATTAGAAGAAAAAGGAGGTGACATAAAAGTCACTGAAGTCTTCAGAGTCGATTTTAAATGCTGCATTTTCGTCTTCGTCTCAAACATTGAAAACTGAATTACATTTTTGTTCAGTAACAGTTACAGTTTTCTTATTGGTTTTTTGCTTATATCTTGAAAACTGTTACTCCTATCAATTTTTATCTTTCTTTCAAAATTAAAGCTGATAAAATTTCCTACAAAATCGTTATTAGCATTTTTCTTGTAGGACCAACCATAAGCGAGTTATAGAGTTGGATATAAATAATCTTTAACAAAAATTTGCTTTAAAATAAAATGTTTGAAAAACCGAAATTAAACTAAATTAATTGGGTCTAACACTTTAGTAGAGGAAAAAGGAGAAGACATAAAGTCACCAAAGTCTTCAGAGTTGATTTTAGTACTAAATTTGCTTATATGCAAGCGCTTAATTAAGGTAACAGTTTTTTGGTTTCTTGCTTATATCTCAGAAACAGTTACCCCTATCAATTTTTATCTTTTTACTAAAATTAAAGCTGATAAAATTTCCTACAAAATAGTAATTTGCATTTTTCATGTAGGACTAACCATAAGCGAGATATAAGTTTGAAAATAATTAATATTTAAAAAAAAAGTGTTTTAACAGAAAATGTCTTGGGATTTAAAATACACTTAATTTATTGGGTCCAATAGTTTATTAGAAGAAAAAGGAGGTAACATAAAAGTCACTGAAGTCTTCAGAGTCGATTTTAAATGCTGCATTTTCGTCTTCGTCTCAAACATTGAAAACTGAATTACATTTTTGTTCAGTAACAGTTACAGTTTTCTTATTGGTTTTTTGCTTATATCTCGAAAACTGTTACTCCTATCAATGTTTATCTTTATTTCAAAATTAAAGCCGATAAAATTTCCTACAAAATCGTTATTTGCATTTTTCATGTAGGACCAACCAGAAGCGAGTTATAGAGTTGGATATAAATAATATTTAACAAATATTTGCTTTAAAATAAAATGTTTGAAAAACTGAAATTAAACTAATTTAATTGTGTCTAACACTTTAGTAGAGGAAAAAGAAAAAGACATAAAAGTCACTAAAGGTTTCAGAGTCGTCTTTAGTCGTCATATTAATAACAATAACATTAATGATAATAATACTAATAGTACTAAATTTGCTTATATGCAAACGCTTAATTAAGGTAACAGTTTTTTGGTTTCTTGCTTATAACTCGAAAACAGTTACTCCTATCAATTTTTATCTTTTTTTCAAAATTAAAGCTGATAAAATTTCCTACAAAATAGTTATTTGCATTTTTTTGTAGGACCAAACATAAGCGAGTTATAGAGTTGGATATAAATAATCTTTAACAAAAATTTACTTTAAAATAAAATGTTTGAAAAACCGAAATTAAACTAAATTAAGACTAACACTTTAGTAGAGGAAAAAGGAGAAGACATAAAAGTCACCAAAGTCCTAAGAGTCGTTTTTAGTCGTCACATTAATAACAATAACATTAATATTAATAATACTAATATTACTAAATTTGCTTATATGCAAGCGCTTAATTAAGGTAACAGTTTTTTGGTTTCTTGCTTATATCTCGAAAACAGTTACTCCTATCAATTTTTATCTTTTTACTAAAATTAAAGCTGATAAAATTTCCTACAAAATAGTAATTTGCATTTTTCATGTAGGACAAACCATAAGCGAGATATAAGTTTGAAAATAACTAATATTTAAAAAAAAGTGCTTTAACAGATAATGTCTTGTGATTTAAAATACACTTAATTTATTGGGTCCAATACTTTATTAGAAGAAAAAGGAGGTGACATAAAAGTCACTGAAGTCTTCAGAGTCGATTTTAAATGCTGCATTTTCGTCTTCGTCTCAAACATTGAAAACTGAATTACATTTTTGTTCAGTAACAGTTACAGTTTTCTTATTGGTTTTTTGCTTATATCTTGAAAACTGTTACTCCTATCAATTTTTATCTTTCTTTCAAAATTAAAGCTGATAAAATTTCCTACAAAATCGTTATTAGCATTTTTCTTGTAGGACCAACCATAAGCGAGTTATAGAGTTGGATATAAATAATCTTTAACAAAAATTTGCTTTAAAATAAAATGTTTGAAAAACCGAAATTAAACTAAATTAATTGGGTCTAACACTTTAGTAGAGGAAAAAGGAGAAGACATAAAGTCACCAAAGTCTTCAGAGTTGATTTTAGTACTAAATTTGCTTATATGCAAGCGCTTAATTAAGGTAACAGTTTTTTGGTTTCTTGCTTATATCTCAGAAACAGTTACCCCTATCAATTTTTATCTTTTTACTAAAATTAAAGCTGATAAAATTTCCTACAAAATAGTAATTCGCATTTTTCATGTAGGACTAACCATAAGCGAGATATAAGTTTGAAAATAATTGATATTTAAAAAAAAAGTGTTTTAACAGAAAATGTCTTGGGATTTAAAATACACTTAATTTATTGGCTCCAATAGTTTATTGGAAGAAAAAGGAGGTAACATAAAAGTCACTGAAGTCTTCAGAGTCGATTTTAAATGCTGCATTTTCGTCTTCGTCTCAAACATTTAAAACTGAATTACATTTTTGTTCAGTAACAGTTACAGTTTTCTTATTGGTTTTTTGCTTATATCTCGAAAACTGTTACTCCTATCAATGTTTATCTTTATTTCAAAATTAAAGCCGATACAATTTCCTACAAAATCGTTATTTGCATTTTTCATGTAGGACCGACCATAAGCGAGTTATAGAGTTGGATATAAATAATCTTTAACAAAAATTTGCTTTAAAATAAAATGTTTGAAAAACCGAAATTAAACTAAATTAATTGGGTCTAACACTTTAGTAGAGGAAAAAGGAGAAGACATAAAGTCACCAAAGTCTTCAGAGTTGATTTTAGTACTAAATTTGCTTATATGCAAGCGCTTAATTAAGGTAACAGTTTTTTGGTTTCTTGCTTATATCTCAGAAACAGTTACCCCTATCAATTTTTATCTTTTTACTAAAATTAAAGCTGATAAAATTTCCTACAAAATAGTAATTTGCATTTTTCATGTAGGACTAACCATAAGCGAGATATAAGTTTGAAAATAATTAATATTTAAAAAAAAAGTGTTTTAACAGAAAATGTCTTGGGATTTAAAATACACTTAATTTATTGGGTCCAATAGTTTATTAGAAGAAAAAGGAGGTAACATAAAAGTCACTGAAGTCTTCAGAGTCGATTTTAAATGCTGCATTTTCGTCTTCGTCTCAAACATTGAAAACTGAATTACATTTTTGTTCAGTAACAGTTACAGTTTTCTTATTGGTTTTTTGCTTATATCTCGAAAACTGTTACTCCTATCAATGTTTATCTTTATTTCAAAATTAAAGCCGATAAAATTTCCTACAAAATCGTTATTTGCATTTTTCATGTAGGACCAACCAGAAGCGAGTTATAGAGTTGGATATAAATAATATTTAACAAAAATTTGCTTTAAAATAAAATGTTTAAAAAACTGAAATTAAACTAATTTAATTGTGTCTAACACTTTAGTAGAGGAAAAAGAAAAAGACATAAAAGTCACTAAAGGTTTCAGAGTCGTCTTTAGTCGTCATATTAATAACAATAACATTAATGATAATAATACTAATAGTACTAAATTTGCTTATATGCAAACGCTTAATTAAGGTAACAGTGTTTTGGTTTCTTGCTTATATCTCGAAAACAGTTACTCCTATCAATTTTTATCTTTTTACTAAAATTAAAGCTGATAAAATTTCTTACAAAATAGTTATTTGCATTTATTTTGTAAGACCAACCATAAGCGAGTTATAGAGTTGGATATAAAATATCTTCAACAAAAATTTGCTTTAAAATAAAATGTTTGAAAAACCGAAATTAAACTAAATTAATTGAGTCTAACACTTTAGTATAGGAAAAAGGAGAAGACATAAAAGTCACCAAAGTCTTGAGAGTCGTTTTTAGTAGTCATATTAATAACAATAACATTAATAATAATAATACTAATAGTACTAAATTTGCTTATATGCAAGCGCTTTATTAAGGTAACAGTTTTTTGGTTTCTTGCTTATATCTCGAAAACAGTTACTCCTATCAATTTTTATCTTTTTACTAAAATTAAAGCTGATAAAATTTCCTACAAAATAGTTATTTGCATTATTCTTGAAGGACCAAGCATAAGCGAGTTATAGAGATGGATATAAATAATATTTAACAAAAATTTGCTTTAAAATAAAATGTTTGAAATACTGAAATTAAACTAAATTTATTTGTGTCTAACACTTTAGTAGAGGAAAAAGAAGAAGACATAAAAGTCACTAAAGGTTTCAGAGTCGTCTTTAATCGTCATATTAATAACAATAACATTAATAATAATAATACTAATAGTACTAAATTTGCTTATATGCAAACGCTTAATTAAGTTAACAGTTTTTTGGTTTCTTGCTTATATCTCGAAAACAGTTACTCCTATAAATTTTTATCTTTTTACTAAAATTAAAGCTGATAAAATTTCCTACAAAATAGTAATTTGCATTTTTTATGTAGGACCAACCATAAGCGAGATATAAGTTTGAAAATAGCTAATATTTAAAAAAAAGTGCTTTAACAGAAAATGTCTTGTGATTTAAAATACACTTAATTTATTGGGTCCAATACTTTATTAGAAGAAAAAGGAGATGACATAAAAGTCACTGAAGTCTTCAGAGTCGATTTTAAATGCTGCATTTTCGTCTTCGTCTCAAACATTGAAAACTGAATTACATTTTTGTTCAGTAACAGTTACAGTTTTCTTATTGGTTTTTTGCTTATATCTCGAAAACTGTTACTCCTATAAATTTTTATCTTTCTTTCAAAATTAAAGCTGATAAAATTTCCTACAAAATCGTTATTTGCATTTTTCTTGTAGGACCAACCATAAGCGAGTTATAGAGTTGGATATAAATAATCTTTAACAAAAATTTGCTTTAAAATAAAATGTTTGAAAAACCGATATTAAACTAAATTAATTGGGTCTTACACTTTAGTAGAGGAAAAAGAAGACATAAAGTCACCAAAGTCTTCAGAGTTGTTTTTAGTACTAAATTTGCTTATATGCAAGCGCTTAATTAACGTAACAGTTTTTTGGTTTCTTGCTTATATCTCGAAAACAGTTGCTCCTATCAATTTTTATCTTTCTACTAAAATTAAAGCTGATAAAATTTCCTACAAAATAGTAATTTGCATTTTTCATGTAGGACTAACCATAAGCGAGATATAAGTTTGAAAATAATTAATATTTGAAAAAAAAGTGTTTTAACAGAAAATGTCTTGGGATTTAAAATACACTTAATTTATTGGGTCCAACACTTTATTAGAAGAAAAAGGAGGTGACATAAAAATCACTGAAGTCTTCAGAGTCGATTTTAAATGCTGCATTTTCGCCTTCGTCTCAAACATTGAAAACTGAATTACATTTTTGTTCAGTAACAGTTACAGTTTTCTTATTGGTTTTTTGCTTATATCTCGAAAACTGTTACTCCTATTAATTTTTATCTTTCTTTCAAAATTAAAGCTGATAAAATTTCCAACAAAATCGTTATTTGCATTTTTCTTGTAGGACTTCAGAAGTCTTCAGAATCGTTTTTAGTCGTCATATTAATAACAATAACATTAATAATAATAATACTAATAGTACTAAATTTGCTTACATGCAAACCCTTAATTCAGGTAACAATTTTTTGGTTTCTTGCTTATATCTCGAAAACAGTTACTCCTATCAATTTTTATCTTTTTACTAAAATTAAAGCTGATAAAATTTCCTACAAAATAGTTAATTGCATTTTTAATGTAGCACTAACCATAAGCGAGATATAAGTTTGAAAATAATTAAAATTTAAAAAAAAGTGCTTCAACAGAAAATGTCTTGTGATTTAAAATACACTTAATTTATTGGGTCCAATACTTTATTAGAAGAAAAAAGAGGTGACAGAAAGGTCACTGAAGTCTTTAGAGTCGTTTGTAAATGCTGCATTTTCGTCTTCGTCTCAAACATTGAAAACTGAATTACATCTTTGTTCAGTAACAGTTACAGTTTTCTTATTGGTTTTTTGCTTATATCTCGAAAACAGTTACTCCTATCAAATCTTATCCTTCTTTCAAAATTAAAGCTGATAAAATTTCCAACAAAATAGTTATTTACATTTTTCTTGTAGGACCAAGCATAAACGAGTTATAGAGTTGGATATAAATAATATTTAACAAAAATTTGCTTTAAAATAAAATGCTTGAAAAACTTGAATTAAACTAAATTAATTGTGTCTAACACTTTAGTAGAGAAAAAAGGAGAAGACATAAAAGTCACTAAATGTTTCAGAGTCGTCTTTAGTCGTCATATTAATAACAATAACATTAATAATAATAATACTAATAGTACTAAATTTGCTTATATGCAAACGCTTAATTAAGGTAACAGTTTTTTGGTTTCTTGCTTATAACTCGAAAACAGTTACTCCTATCAATTTTTATCTTTTTTTCAAAATTAAAGCTGATAAAATTTCCTACAAAATAGTTATTTGCATTTTTTTGTAGGACCAAACATAAGCGAGTTATAGAGTTGGATATAAATAATCTTTAACAAAAATTTGCTTTAAAATAAAATGTTTGAAAAACCGAAATTAAACTAAATTAAGACTAACACTTTAGTAGAGGAAAAAGGAGAAGACATAAAAGTCACCAAAGTCTTAAGAGTCGTTTTTAGTCGTCACATTAATAACAATAACATTAATATTAATAATACTAATATTACTAAATTTGCTTATATGCAAGCGCTTAATTAAGGTAACAGTTTTTTGGTTTCTTGCTTATATCTCGAAAACAGTTACTCCTATCAATTTTTATCTTTTTACTAAAATTAAAGCTGATAAAATTTCCTACAAAATAGTAATTTGCATTTTTCATGTAGGACAAACCATAAGCGAGATATAAGTTTGAAAATAACTAATATTTAAAAAAAAGTGCTTTAACAGATAATGTCTTGTGATTTAAAATACACTTAATTTATTGGGTCCAATACTTTATTAGAAGAAAAAGGAGGTGACATAAAAGTCACTGAAGTCTTCAGAGTCGATTTTAAATGCTGCATTTTCGTCTTCGTCTCAAACATTGAAAACTGAATTACATTTTTGTTCAGTAACAGTTACAGTTTTCTTATTGGTTTTTTGCTTATATCTTGAAAACTGTTACTCCTATCAATTTTTATCTTTCTTTCAAAATTAAAGCTGATAAAATTTCCTACAAAATCGTTATTAGCATTTTTCTTGTAGGACCAACCATAAGCGAGTTATAGAGTTGGATATAAATAATCTTTAACAAAAATTTGCTTTAAAATAAAATGTTTGAAAAACCGAAATTAAACTAAATTAATTGGGTCTAACACTTTAGTAGAGGAAAAAGGAGAAGACATAAAGTCACCAAAGTCTTTAGAGTTGATTTTAGTACTAAATTTGCTTATATGCAAGCGCTTAATTAAGGTAACAGTTTTTTGGTTTCTTGCTTATATCTCAGAAACAGTTACCCCTATCAATTTTTATCTTTTTACTAAAATTAAAGCTGATAAAATTTCCTACAAAATAGTAATTTGCATTTTTCATGTAGGACTAACCATAAGCGAGATATAAGTTTGAAAATAATTAATATTTAAAAAAAAAGTGTTTTAACAGAAAATGTCTTGGGATTTAAAATACACTTAATTTATTGGGTCCAATAGTTTATTAGAAGAAAAAGGAGGTAACATAAAAGTCACTGAAGTCTTCAGAGTCGATTTTAAATGCTGCATTTTCGTCTTCGTCTCAAACATTGAAAACTGAATTACATTTTTGTTCAGTAACAGTTACAGTTTTCTTATTGGTTTTTTGCTTATATCTCGAAAACTGTTACTCCTATCAATGTTTATCTTTATTTCAAAATTAAAGCCGATAAAATTTCCTACAAAATCGTTATTTGCATTTTTCATGTAGGACCAACCAGAAGCGAGTTATAGAGTTGGATATAAATAATATTTAACAAAAATTTGCTTTAAAATAAAATGTTTGAAAAACTGAAATTAAACTAATTTAATTGTGTCTAACACTTTAGTAGAGAAAAAAGAAAAAGACATAAAAGTCACTAAAGGTTTCAGAGTCGTCTTTAGTCGTCATATTAATAACAATAACATTAATGATAATAATACTAATAGTACTAAATTTGCTTATATGCAAACGCTTAATTAAGGTAACAGTGTTTTGGTTTCTTGCTTATATCTCGAAAACAGTTACTCCTATCAATTTTTATCTTTTTACTAAAATTAAAGCTGATAAAATTTCTTACAAAATAGTTATTTGCATTTATTTTGTAAGACCAACCATAAGCGAGTTATAGAGTTGGATATAAAATATCTTCAACAAAAATTTGCTTTAAAATAAAATGTTTGAAAAACCGAAATTAAACTAAATTAATTGAGTCTAACACTTTAGTATAGGAAAAAGGAGAAGACATAAAAGTCACCAAAGTCTTGAGAGTCGTTTTTAGTAGTCATATTAATAACAATAACATTAATAATAATAATACTAATAGTACTAAATTTGCTTATATGCAAGCGCTTTATTAAGGTAACAGTTTTTTGGTTTCTTGCTTATATCTCGAAAACAGTTACTCCTATCAATTTTTATCTTTTTACTAAAATTAAAGCTGATAAAATTTCCTACAAAATAGTTATTTGCATTATTCTTGAAGGACCAAGCATAAGCGAGTTATAGAGATGGATATAAATAATATTTAACAAAAATTTGCTTTAAAATAAAATGTTTGAAATACTGAAATTAAACTAAATTTATTTGTGTCTAACACTTTAGTAGAGGAAAAAGAAGAAGACATAAAAGTCACTAAAGGTTTCAGAGTCGTCTTTAATCGTCATATTAATAACAATAACATTAATAATAATAATACTAATAGTACTAAATTTGCTTATATGCAAACGCTTAATTAAGTTAACAGTTTTTTGGTTTCTTGCTTATATCTCGAAAACAGTTACTCCTATAAATTTTTATCTTTTTACTAAAATTAAAGCTGATAAAATTTCCTACAAAATAGTAATTTGCATTTTTTATGTAGGACCAACCATAAGCGAGATATAAGTTTGAAAATAGCTAATATTTAAAAAAAAGTGCTTTAACAGAAAATGTCTTGTGATTTAAAATACACTTAATTTATTGGGTCCAATACTTTATTAGAAGAAAAAGGAGGTGACATAAAAGTCACTGAAGTCTTCAGAGTCGATTTTAAATGCTGCATTTTCGTCTTCGTCTCAAACATTGAAAACTGAATTACATTTTTGTTCAGTAACAATTACAGTTTTCTTATTGGTTTTTTGCTTATATCTCGAAAACTGTTACTCCTATAAATTTTTATCTTTCTTTCAAAATTAAAGCTGATAAAATTTCCTACAAAATCGTTATTTGCATTTTTCTTGTAGGACCAACCATAAGCGAGTTATAGAGTTGGATATAAATAATCTTTAACAAAAATTTGCTTTAAAATAAAATGTTTGAAAAACCGATATTAAACTAAATTAATTGGGTCTTACACTTTAGTAGAGGAAAAAGAAGACATAAAGTCACCAAAGTCTTCAGAGTTGTTTTTAGTACTAAATTTGCTTATATGCAAGCGCTTAATTAACGTAACAGTTTTTTGGTTTCTTGCTTATATCTCGAAAACAGTTGCTCCTATCAATTTTTATCTTTCTACTAAAATTAAAGCTGATAAAATTTCCTACAAAATAGTAATTTGCATTTTTCATGTAGGACTAACCATAAGCGAGATATAAGTTTGAAAATAATTAATATTTGAAAAAAAAGTGTTTTAACAGAAAATGTCTTGGGATTTAAAATACACTTAATTTATTGGGTCCAACACTTTATTAGAAGAAAAAGGAGGTGACATAAAAATCACTGAAGTCTTCAGAGTCGATTTTAAATGCTGCATTTTCGCCTTCGTCTCAAACATTGAAAACTGAATTACATTTTTGTTCAGTAACAGTTACAGTTTTCTTATTGGTTTTTTGCTAATATCTCGAAAACTGTTACTCCTATTAATTTTTATCTTTCTTTCAAAATTAAAGCTGATAAAATTTCCAACAAAATCGTTATTTGCATTTTTCTTGTAGGACTTCAGAAGTCTTCAGAATCGTTTTTAGTCGTCATATTAATAACAATAACATTAATAATAATAATACTAATAGTACTAAATTTGCTTACATGCAAACCCTTAATTCAGGTAACAATTTTTTGGTTTCTTGCTTATATCTCGAAAACAGTTACTTCTATCAATTTTTATCTTTTTACTAAAATTAAAGCTGATAAAATTTCCTACAAAATAGTTAATTGCATTTTTAATGTAGGACTAACCATAAGCGAGATATAAGTTTGAAAATAATTAAAATTTAAAAAAAAGTGCTTCAACAGAAAATGTCTTGTGATTTAAAATACACTTAATTTATTGGGTCCAATACTTTATTAGAAGAAAAAAGAGGTGACAGAAAGGTCACTGAAGTCTTTAGAGTCGTTTGTAAATGCTGCATTTTCGTCTTCGTCTCAAACATTGAAAACTGAATTACATTTTTGTTCAGTAACTGTTACTGTTTTCTTATTGGTTTTTTGCTTATATCTCGAAAACAGTTACTCCTATCAATTTTTATCTTTCTTTTAAAATTAAAGCTGATAAAGCTTCCTACAAAATAGTTATTTGCATTTTTCTTGTAGAACCAACCATAAGCGAGTTATAGAGTTGGATATAAATCAATATTTAAAAAAAAAGTGCTTTAACAGAAAATGTCTTGTGATTTAAAATACACTTAATTTATTGAGTCCAATACTTTATTAGAAAAAAAAAGAGGTGACTTAAAAGTCACTGAAGTTTTCAGAGTCGTTTTTTTTTCAAAATTAAAGCTGATAAAATTTCCTACAAAATAGTTATTTGCATTTTTCTTGTAGGACCAACCATAAGCGAGTTATAGAGTTGGATATAAATAATATTTAACAAAAATTTGCTTTAAAATAAAATGTTTGAAAAACTGAAATTAAACTAATTTAATTGTGTCTAACACATTAGTAGAGGAAAAAGAAGAAGACATAAAAGTCACTAAAGGTTTCAAAGTTGTCTTTAATCGTCATATTAATAACAATAACATTAATAATAATAATACTAATAGTACTAAATTTGCTTATATGCAAACGCTTAATTAAGGTAACAGTGTTTTGGTTTCTGGCTTATATCTCGAAAACAGTTACTCCTATCAATTTTTATCTTTTTACTAAAATTCAAGCTGATAAAATTTTCTACAAAATAGTTATTTGCATTTTTTATGTAGGACTAACCATAAGCGAGATATAAGATTAAAAATAATTAATATTTAAAAAAAAAGTGCTTTAACAGAAAATGTCTTGTGATTTAAAATACACTTAATTTTTTAGGTCCAATACTTTATTAGAAAAAAAAGGGGGTGACATATAAGTCACTGAAGTCTTCAGAGTCGATTTTAAATGCTGCATTTTCGTCTTCGTCTCAAACATTGAAAACTGAATTACATTTTTGTTCTGAAACGGTAACAGTTTTTACTTTGGTTTTTTGCTTATATCTCGAAAACAGTTACTGCTATAAACTTTTATCTTTTCTTCAAAATTAAAGCTGATAAAATTTCCTTCAAAATAGTTTTTAGCATTTTTTTTTGTAGGACCAACCATAAGCGAGTTATAGAGTTGGATATAAATAATCTTTAAGAAAAATTTGCTTTAAAATAAAATGTTTGAAAAACCGAAATTAAACTAAATTAATTGGATCCAATACTTTATTAGAAGAAAAAGGAGGTGACATAAAAGTCACTGAAGTCTTCAGAGTCGATTTTAAATGCCGCATTTTCGTCTTCGTCTCAAACATTGAAAACTAAATTACATTTTTGTTCAGTAACAGTTACAGTTTTCTTACTGGTTTTTTGCTTATATCTCGAAAACTGTTACTCCTATCAATTTTTATCTTTTTTTCAAAATTAAAGCTGATAAAATTTTCTACAAAATAGTTATTCACATTTTTTTTGTAAGACCAACCATAAGCGAGTTATAGAGTTGGATATAAATAATCTTTAACAAAAATTTGCTTTAAAATAAAATGTTTGAAAAACCGAAATTAAACTAAATTAATTGTGTCTAACACTTTAGTAGAAGAAAAAGGAGAAGACATAAAAGTTACCAAAGTCTTCAGAGTTGTTTTTAGTACTAAATTTGCTTATATGCAAGCCCTTAATTAAAGTAACAGTTTTTTGGTTTCTTGCTTATACCTCGAAAACAGTTACTCCTATCAATTTGTATCTTTTTACTAAAATTAAAGCTGATAAAATTTCCAACAAAATAGTTATTTGCATTTTTCATGTAGGACTAACCATAAGCGAGATGTAAGTTTGAAAATAATCAATATTTAAAAAAAAAGTGCTTTAACAGAAAATGTCTTGTGATTTAAAATACACTTAATTTATTGAGTCCAATACTTTATTAGAAAAAAAAGGAGGTGACTTAAAAGTCACTGAAATTTTCAGAGTCGTTTTTAAATGCTGCATTTTCTTCTTCGTCTCAAACATTGAAAACTGAATTACATTTTTGTTCAGTAACGGTTACAATTTTCACTTTGGTTTTTTGCTTATATCTCGAAAACAGTTACTTCTATAAATTTTTATTTTTTCTTCAAAATTAAAGCTGATAAAATTTCCTACAAAATAGTTTTTAACATTTTTTTTGTAGGACCAACCATAAGCGAGTTATAGAGTTGGATATAAATAATCTTTAAGAAAAATTTGCTTTAAAATAAAATGTTTGAAAAACTGAAATTAAACTAATTTAATTGTGTCTAACACATTAGTAGAGGAAAAAGAAGAAGACATAAAAGTCACTAAAGGTTTCAAAGTTGTCTTTAATCGTCATATTAATAACAATAACATTAATAATAATAATACTAATAGTACTAAATTTGCTTATATGCAAGCGCTTTATTAAGGTAACAGTTTTTTGGTTTCTTGCTTATATCTCGAAAACAGTTACTCCTATCAATTTTTATCTTTTTACTAAAATTAAAGCTGATAAAATTTCCTACAAAATAGTTATTTGCATTTTTCATGTAGGACTAACCATTAGCGAGATATATGATTGAAAATAATTAATATTTAAAAAAAAGTGCTTTAACAGAAAATGTCTTGTGATTTAAAATACACTTAATTTATTGGGTCTAATACTTTATTAGAAGAAGAAGAAAGTGACATAAAAGTCACTGAAGTCTTCAGGGTCGTTTTTAAATGCTGCAGTTTCATCTTCGTCTCAAACATTGAAAACTGAATTACATTTTGGTTCAGTAACAGTCACAGTTTTCTTATTGGTTTTTTGCTTACATCTCGAAAACAGTTACTCCTATCAATTTTTATTTTTTTTTTTTCAAAATTAAAGCTGATAAAATTTCCTACAAAATAGTTATTTGCATTTTTCTTGTAGGACCAACCATAAGCGAGTTATAGAGTTGGATATAAATAATATTTAACAAAAATTTGCTTTAAAATAAAATGTTTGAAAAACTGAAATTAAACTAATTTAATTGTGTCTAACACATTAGTAGAGGAAAAAGAAGAAGACATAAAAGTCACTAAAGGTTTCAAAGTTGTCTTTAATCGTCATATTAATAACAATAACATTAATAATAATAATACTAATAGTACTAAATTTGCTTATATGCAAACGCTTAATTAAGGTAACGGTGTTTTGGTTTCTGGCTTATATCTCGAAAACAGTTACTCCTATCAATTTTTATCTTTTTACTAAAATTCAAGCTGATAAAATTTCCTACAAAATAGTTATTTGCATTTTTTATGTAGGACTAACCATAAGCGAGATATAAGATTGAAAATAATTAATATTTAAAAAAAAAGTGCTTTAACAGAAAATGTCTTGTGATTTAAAATACACTTAATTTTTTAGGTCCAATACTTTATTAGAAAAAAAAGGGGGTGACATGTAAGTCACTGAAGTCTTCAGAGTCGATTTTAAATGCTGCATTTTCGTCTTCGTCTCAAACATTGAAAACTGAATTACATTTTTGTTCTGAAACGGTAACAGTTTTTACTTTGGTTTTTTGCTTATATCTCGAAAACAGTTACTGCTATAAATTTTTATCTTTTCTTCAAAATTAAAGCTGATAAAATTTCTTACAAAATAGTTTTTAGCATTTTTTTTTGTAGGACCAACCATAAGCGAGTTATAGAGTTGGATATAAATAATCTTTAAGAAAAATTTGCTTTAAAATAAAATGTTTGAAAAACCGAAATTAAACTAAATTAATTGGGTCCAATACTTTATTAGAAGAAAAAGGAGGTGACATAAAAGTCACTGAAGTCTTCAGAGTCGATTTTAAATGCCGCATTTTCGTCTTCGTCTCAAACATTGAAAACTAAATTACATTTTTGTTCAGTAACAGTTACAGTTTTCTTACTGGTTTTTTGCTTATATCTCGAAAACTGTTACTCCTATCAATTTTTATCTTTTTTTCAAAATTAAAGCTGATAAAATTTTCTACAAAATAGTTATTCACATTTTTTTTGTAAGACCAACCATAAGCGAGTTATAGAGTTGGATATAAATAATCTTTAACAAAAATTTGCTTTAAAATAAAATGTTTGAAAAACCGAAATTAAACTAAATTAATTGTGTCTAACACTTTCGTAGAAGAAAAAGGAGAAGACATAAAAGTTACCAAAGTCTTCAGAGTTGTTTTTAGTACTAAATTTGCTTATATGCAAGCCCTTAATTAAAGTAACAGTTTTTTGGTTTCTTGCTTATACCTCGAAAACAGTTACTCCTATCAATTTGTATCTTTTTACTAAAATTAAAGCTGATAAAATTTCCAACAAAATAGTTATTTGCATTTTTCATGTAGGACTAACCATAAGCGAGATGTAAGTTTGAAAATAATCAATATTTAAAAAAAAAGTGCTTTAACAGAAAATGTCTTGTGATTTAAAATACACTTAATTTATTGAGTCCAATACTTTATTAGAAAAAAAAGGAGGTGACTTAAAAGTCACTGAAATTTTCAGAGTCGTTTTTAAATGCTGCATTTTCGTCTTGGTCTCAAACATTGAAAACTGAATTACATTTTTGTTCAGTAACGGTTACAATTTTCACTTTGGTTTTTTGCTTATATCTCGAAAACAGTTACTCCTATCAATTTTTATTTTTTTTTTCAAAATCAAAGCTGATAAAATTTCCTACAAAATAGTTATTTGCATTTTTCTTGTAGGACCAACCATAAGCGAGTTATAGAGTTGGATATAAATAATATTTAACAAAAATTTGCTTTAAAATAAAATGTTTGAAAAACTGAAATTAAACTAATTTAATTGTGTCTAACACATTAGTAGAGGAAAAAGAAGAAGACATAAAAGTCACTAAAGGTTTCAAAGTTGTCTTTAATCGTCATATTAATAACAATAACATTAATAATAATAATACTAATAGTACTAAATTTGCTTATATGCAAACGCTTAATTAAGATAACGGTGTTTTGGTTTCTGGCTTATATCTCGAAAACAGTTACTCCTATCAATTTTTATCTTTTTACTAAAATTCAAGCTGATAAAATTTCCTACAAAATAGTTATTTGCATTTTTTATGTAGGACTAACCATAAGCGAGATATAAGATTGAAAATAATTAATATTTAAAAAAAAAGTGTTTTAACAGAAAATGTCTTGTGATTTAAAATACACTTAATTTATTGGGTCCAATACTTTATTAGAAGAAAAAAGAGGTGACAGAAAGGTCACTGAAGTCTTTAGAGTCGTTTGTAAATGCTGCATTTTCGTCTTCCTCTCAAACATTGAAAACTGAATTACATTTTTGTTCTGTAACTGTTACAGTTTTCATATTGGTTTTTTGCTTATATCTCGAAAACAGTTACTCCTATCAATTTTTATCTTTCTTTTAAAATTAAAGCTGATAAAGCTTCCTACAAAATAGTTGTTTGCATTTTTCTTGTAGGACCAACCATAAGCGAGTTATAGAGTTGGATATAAATAATATTCAACAAAAATTTGCTTTAAATAAAATGTTTGAAAAACCGAAATTAAACTAAATTAATTGAGTCTAACACTTTAGTAGAGAAAAAAGAAAAAGACATAAAAGTCACCAAAGTCTTCAGAATCGTTTTTAGTCGTCATATTAATAACAATAACATTAATAATAATAATACTAATAGTACTAAATCTGCTTATATGCAAGCGCTTTATTAAGGTAACAGTTTTTTGGTTTCTTGCTTATATCTCGAAAACAGTTACTCCTATCAATTTTTATTTTTTTTTCAAAATTAAAGCTGATAAAATTTCCTACAAAATAGTTATTTGCATTTTTCTTGTAGGATCCACCATAAGCGAGTTATAGAGTTGGATATAAATAATATTTAACAAAAATTTGCTTTAAAATAAAATGTTTGAAAAACTGAAATTAAACTAATTTAATTGTGTCTAACACTTTAGTAGAGGAAAAAGAAGAAGACATAAAAGTCACTAAATGTTTCAAAGTTGTCTTTAATCGTCATATTAATAACAATAACATTAATAATAATAATACTAATAGTACTAAATTTGCTTATATGCAAACGCTTAATTAAGGTAACGGTGTTTTGGTTTCTGGCTTATATCTCGAAAACAGTTACTCCTATCAATTTTTATCTTTTTACTAAAATTCAAGCTGATAAAATTTCCTACAAAATAGTTATTTGCATTTTTTATGTAGGACTAACCATAAGCGAGATATAAGATTGAAAATAATTAATATTTAAAAAAAAAGTGCTTTAACAGAAAATGTCTTGTGATTTAAAATACACTTAATTTATTGGGTCCAATACTTTATTAGAAGAAAAAAGAGGTGACAGAAAGTTCACTGAAGTCTTTAGAGTCGTTTGTAAATGCTGCATTTTCGTCTTCGTCTCAAACATTGAAAACTGAATTACATTTTTGTTCAGTAACTGTTACAGTTTTCATATTGGTTTTTTGCTTATATCTCGAAAACAGTTACTCCTATCAATTTTTATCTTTCTTTTAAAATTAAAGCTGATAAAGCTTCCTACAAAATAGTTGTTTGCATTTTTCTTGTAGGACCAACCATAAGCGAGTTATAGAGTTGGATATAAATAATATTTAACAAAAATTTGCTTTAAATAAAATGTTTGAAAAACCGAAATTAAACTAAATTAATTGAGTCTAACACTTTAGTAGAGGAAAAAGAAGAAGACATAAAAGTCACTAAAGGTTTCAAAGTTGTCTTTAATCGTCATATTAATAACAATAACATTAATAATAATAATACTAATAGTACTAAATTTGCTTATATGCAAACGCTTAATTAAGGTAACAGTGTTTTGGTTTCTTGCTCATATCTCGAAAACAGTTACTCCTATCAATTTTTATCTTTTTACTAAAATTCAAGCTGATAAAATTTCCTACAAAATAATTATTTGCATTTTTTATGTAGGACTAACCATAAGCGAGATATAAGATTGAAAATAATTAATATTTAAAAAAGAAGTGCTTTAACAGAAAATGTCTTGTGATTTAAAATACACTTAATTTATTAGGTCCAATACTTTATTAGAAAAAAAGGGGGTGACATATAAGTCACTGAAGTCTTCAGAGTCGATTTTAAATGCTGCATTTTCGTCTTCGTCTCAAACATTGAAAACTGAATTATATTTTTGTTCTGAAACGGTAACAGTTTTTACTTTGGTTTTTTGCTTATATCTCGAAAACAGTTACTCCTATCAATTTTTATCTTTCTTTCAAAATTAAAGCTGATAACATTTCCTACAAAATAGTTATTTGCATTTTTCTTGTAGGACCAACCATAAGCGAGTTATAAAGTTGGATATAAATAATATTTAACAAAAACTTGCTTAAAAATAAAATGTTTGAAATACTGAAATTAAACTAAATTAATTGTGTCTAACACTTTAGTAGAGAAAAAAGAAAAAGACATAAAAGTCACCAAAGTCTCCAGAATCGTTTTTAGTCGTCATATTAATAACAATAACATTAATAATAATAATACTAATAGTACTAAATCTGCTTATATGCAAGCGCTTTATTAAGGTAACAGTTTTTTGGTTTCTTGCTTATATCTCGAAAACAGTTACTCCTATGAATTTTTGTCTTTTTTTCAAAATTAAAGCTGATAAAATTTCCTACAAAATAGTTATTTGCATTTTTCTTGTAGGACCAACCATTAACGAGTTATCGAGTTGGATATAAATAATATTTAACAAAAATTTGCTTTAAAATAAAATGTTTGAAAAACTGAAATTAAACTAATTTAATTGTGTCTAACACTTTAGTAGAGGAAAAAGGAAAAGACATAAAAGTCACTAAAGGTTTCAGAGTTGTCTTTAGTTGTCATATTAATAACAATAACATTAATAATAATAATACTAATAGTACTAAATTTGCTTATATGCAAACGCTTAATTAAGGTAACAGTGTTTTGGTTTCTTGCTTATATCTCGAAAACAGTTACTCCTATCAATTTTTATCTTTTTACTAAAATTCAAGCTGATAAAATTTCCTACAAAATAGTTATTTGCATTTTTCATGTAGGACTAACCATAAGCGAGATATATGATTGAAAATAATTAATATTTAAAAAAAAAGTGCTTTAACAGAAAATGTCTTGTGATTTAAAATACACTTAATTTATTGGGTCCAATACTTTTTTGGAAGAAAAAGGAAGTGACATAAAAGTCACTGAAGTCTTCAGAGTCGTTTTAAATGCTGCAGTTTCGTCTTCGTCTCAAACATTGAAAACTGAATTACATTTTTGTTCAGTAACAGTCACAGTTTTCTTATTGGTTTTTTGCTTATATCTCGAAAACAGTTACTCCTATCAATTTTTATCTTTCTGTCAAAATTAAAGCTGATAAAATTTCCTACAAAATAGTTATTTGCATTTTTCTTGTAGGACCAACCATAAGCGAGTTATAGAGTTGGATATAAATAATATTTAACAAAAATTTGCTTTAAAATAAAATGTTTGAAAAACTGAAATTAAACTAATTTAATTGTGTCTAACACTTTAGTAGAGGAAAAAGAAGAAGACATAAAAGTCACTAAAGGTTTCAAAGTTGTCTTTAATCGTCATATTAATAACAATAACATTAATAATACTAATAGTACTAAATTTGCTTATATGCAAACGCTTAATTAAGGTAACAGTGTTTTGGTTTCTTGCTCATATCTCGAAAACAGTTACTCCTATCAATTTTTATTTCTTTACTAAAATTTAAGCTGATAAAATTTCCTACAAAATAGTTATTTGCATTTTTTATGTAGGACTAACCATAAGCGAGATATAAGATTGAAAATAATTAATATTTAAAAAAGAAGTGCTTTAACAGAAAATGTCTTGTGATTTAAAATACACTTAATTTATTAGGTCCAATACTTTATTAAAAAAAAAGGGGGTGACATATAAGTCACTGAAGTCTTCAGAGTCGATTTTAAATGCTGCATTTTCGTCTTCGTCTCAAACATTGAAAACTGAATTATATTTTTGTTCTGAAACGGTAACAGTTTTTACTTTGGTTTTTTGCTTATATCTCGAAAACAGTTACTCCTATCAACTTTTATCTTTTTTTCAAAATTAAAGCTGATAACATTTCCTACAAAATAGTTATTTGCATTTTTCTTGTAGGACCAACCATAAGCGAGTTATAAAGTTGGATATAAATAATATTTAACAAAAACTTGCTTAAAAATAAAATGTTTGAAATACTGAAATTAAACTAAATTAATTGTGTCTAACACTTTAGTAGAGAAAAAAGAAAAAGACATAAAAGTCACCAAAGTCTTCAGAATCGTTTTTAGTCGTCATATTAATAACAATAACATTAATAATAATAATACTAATAGTACTATATCTGCTTATATGCAAGCGCTTTATTAAGGTAACAGTTTTTTGGTTTCTTGCTTATATCTCGAAAACAGTTACTCCTATGAATTTTTGTCTTTCTTTCAAAATTAAAGCTGATAAAATATTCTACAAAATAGTTATTTGCATTTTTCTTGTAGGACCAACCATAAGCGAGTTATAGAGTTGGATATAAATAATATTTAACAAAAATTTGCTTTAAAATAAAATGTTTGAAAAACTGAAATTAAACTAATTTTACTGTGTCTAACACTTTAGTAGAGAAAAAACGAAAAGACATAAAAGTCACTAAAGGTTTCAGAGTTGTCTTTAGTTGTCATATTAATAACAATAACATTAATAATAATAATACTAATAGTTCTAAATTTGCTTATATGCAAACGCTTAATTAAGGTAACAGTGTTTTGGTTTCTTGCTTATATCTCGAAAACAGTTACTCCTATCAATTTTTATCTTTTTACTAAAATTCAAGCTGATAAAATTTCCTACAAAATAGTTATTTGCATTTTTTATGTAGGACTAACCATAAGCGAGATATATGATTGAAAATAATTAATATTTAAAAAAAAAGTGCTTTAACAGAAAATGTCTTGTGATTTAAAATACACTTAACTTATTGGGTCCAATACTTTATTAGAAGAAAAAGGAAGTGACATAAAAGTCACTGAAGTCTTCAGAGTCGTTTTTAAATGCTGCAGTTTCGTCTTCGTCTCAAACATTGAAAACCGAATTACATTTTTGTTCAGTAACAGTCACAGTTTTCTTATTGGTTTTTTGCTTATATCTCGAAAACAGTTACTCCTATCAATTTTTATCTTTCTTTCAAAATTAAAGCTGATAAAATTTCCTACAAAATAGTTATTTGCATTTTTCTTGTACGACCAACCATAAGCGAGTTATAGAGTTGGATATAAATAATATTTAACAAAAATTTGCTTTAAAATAAAATGTTTGAAAAACTGAAATTAAACTAATTTAATTGTGTCTAACACTTTAGTAGAGAAAAAAGAAAAAGACATAAAAGTCACCAAAGTCTTCAAAATCGTTTTTAGTCGTCATATTAATAACAATAACATTAATAATAATAATACTAATAGTACTAAATCTGCTTATATGCAAGCGCTTTATTAAGGTAACAGTTTTTTGGTTTCTTGCTTATATCTCGAAAACAGTTACTCCTATGAATTTTTGTCTTTTTTTCAAAATTAAAGCTGATAAAATTTCCTACAAAATAGTTATTTGCATTTTTCTTGTAGGACCAACCATAAGCGAGTTATAGAGTTGGATATAAATAATTTTTAACAAAAATTTGCTTTAAAATAAAATGTTTGAAAAACTGAAATTAAACTAATTTAATTGTGTCTAACACTTTAGTAGAGGAAAAAAGAAAAGACTTAAAAGTCACTAAAGGTTTCAAAGTTGTCTTTAGTTGTCATATTAATAACAATAACATTAATAATAATAATACTAATAGTACTAAATTTGCTTATATGCAAACGCTTAATTAAGGTAACAGTGTTTTGGTTTCTTGCTTATATCTCGAAAACAGTTACTCCTATCAATTTTTATCTTTTTACTAAATACAAGCTGATAAAATTTCCTATAAAATAGTTATTTGCATTTTTCATGTAGGACTAACCATAAGCGAGATATATGATTGAAAATAATTAATATTTAAAAAAAAAGTGCTTTTACAGAAAATGTCTTGTGATTTAAAATACACTTAATTTATTGGGTCCAATACTTTATTAGAAGAAAAAGGAAGTGACATAAATGTCACTGAAGTCTTCAGAGTCGTTTTTAAATGCTGCAGTTTCGTCTTCGTCTCAAACATTGCAAACTGAATTACATTTTTGTTCAGTAACAGTCACAGTTTTCTTATTGGTTTTTTGCTTATATCTCGAAAACAGTTACTCCTATCAATTTTTATCTTTCTGTCAAAATTAAAGCTGATAAAATTTCCTACAAAATAAATATTTGCATTTTTCTTGAAGGACCAACCATAAGCGAGTTATAGAGTTGGATATAAATAATATTTAACAAAAATTTGCTTTAAAATAAAATGTTTGAAAAACTGAAATTAAACTAATTTAATTGTGTCTAACACTTTAGTAGAGGAAAAAGAAGAAGACATAAAAGTCACTAAAGGTTTCAAAGTTGTCTTTAATCGTCATATTAATAACAATAACATTAATAATAATAATACTAATAGTACTAAATTTGCTTATATGCAAACGCTTAATTAAGGTAACAGTGTTTTGGTTTCTTGCTCATATCTCGAAAACAGTTACTTTTATCAATTTTTACCTTTCTTTCAAAATTAAAGCTGATAACATTTCCTACAAAATAGTTATTTGCATTTTTCTTGTGGGACCAACCATAAGCGAGTTATAAAGTTGGATATATATAATATTTAACAAAAACTTGCTTAAAAATAAAATGTTTGAAATACTGAAATTAAACTAAATTAATTGTGTCTAACACTTTAGTAGAGAAAAAAGAAAAAAACATAAAAGTCACCAAAGTCTTCAGAATCGTTTTTAGTCGTCATATTAATAACAATAACATTAATAATAATAATACTAACAGTACTAAATCTGCTTATATGCAAGCGCTTTATTAAGGTTACAGTTTTTTGGTTTCTTGCTTATATCTCGAAAACAGTTACTCCTATGAATTTTTGTCTTTTTTTCAAAATTAAAGCCGATAAAATTTCCTACAAAATAGTTATTTGCATTTTTCTTGTAGGACCAACCATAAGCGAGTTATAGAGTTGGATATAAATACTTTTTAACAAAAATTTGCTTTAAAATAAAATGTTTGAAAAACTAAAATTAAACTAATTTAATTGTGTCTAACACTTTAGTAGAGGAAAAGGAAAAGACATAAAAGTCACTAAAGGTTTCAGAGTTGTCTTTAGTTGTCATATTAATAACAATAACATTAATAATAATAATACTAATAGTACTAAATTTGCTTATATGCAAACGCTTAATTAAGGTAACAGTGTTTTGGTTTCTTGCTTATATCTCGAAAACAGTTACTCCTATCAATTTTTATCTTTTTACTAAAATTTAAGCTGATAAAATTTCCTATAAAATAGTTATTTGCATTTTTCATGTAGGACTAACCATAAGCGAGATATATGATTGAAAATAATTAATATTTAAAAAAAAAGTGCTTTAACAGAAAATGTCTTGTGATTTAAAATACACTTAATTTATTGGGTCCAATACTTTATTAGAAGAAAAAGGAAGTGACATAAAAGTCACTGAAGTCTTCAGAGTCGTTTTTAAATGCTGCAGTTTCGTCTTCGTCTCAAACATTGAAAACTGAATTACATTTTTGTTCAGTAACAGTCACAGTTTTCTTATTGGTTTTTTGCTTATATCTCGAAAACAGTTACTCCTATTAATTTTTATCTTTCTGTCAAAATTAAAGCTGATAAAATTTCCTACAAAATAGTTATTTGCATTTTTCTTGTAGGACCAACCATAAGCGAGTTATAGAGTTGGATATAAATAATATTTAACAAAAATTTGCTTTAAAATAAAATGTTTGAAAAACTAAAATTAAACTAATTTAATTGTGTCTAACACTTTAGTAGAGGAAAAAGAAGAAGACATAAAAGTCACTAAAGGTTTCAAAGTTGTCTTTAATCGTCATATTAATAACAATAACATTAATAATAATAATACTAATAGTACTAAATTTGCTTATATGCAAACGCTTAATTAAGGTAACAGTGTTTTGGTTTCTTGCTCATATCTCGAAAACAGTTACTCCTATCAACTTTTATCTTTTTACTAAAATTCAAGCTGATAAAATTTCCTACAAAATAATTATTTGCATTTTTTATGTAGGACTAACCATAAGCGAGATATAAGATTGAAAATAATTAATATTTAAAAAAGAAGTGCTTTAACAGAAAATGTCTTGTGATTTAAAACACACTTAATTTATTAGGTCCAATACTTTATTAGAAAAAAAGGGGGTGACATATAAGTCACTGAAGTCTTCAGAGTCGATTCTAAATGCTGCATTTTCGTCTTCGTCTCAAACATTGAAAACTGAATTACATTTTTGTTCTGAAACGGTAACAGTTTTTACATTGGTTTTTTGCTTATATCTCGAAAACAGTTACTCCTATCAATTTTTATCTTTCTTTCAAAATTAAAGCTGATAACATTTCCTACAAAATAGTTATTTGCATTTTTCTTGTAGGACCAACCATAAGCGAGTTATAAAGTTGGATATAAATAATATTTAACAAAAACTTGCTTAAAAATAAAATGTTTGAAATACTGAAATTAAACTAAATTAATTGTGTCTAACACTTTAGTAGAGAAAAAAGAAAAAGACATAAAAGTCACCAAAGTCTTCAGAATCGTTTTTAGTCGTCATATTAATAACAATAACATTAATAATAATAATACTAATAGTACTAAATCTGCTTATATGCAAGCGCTTTATTAAGGTAACAGTTTTTTGGTTTCTTGCTTATATCTCGAAAACAGTTACTCCTATGAATTTTTGTCTTTTTTTCAAAATTAAAGCTGATAAAATTTCCTACAAAATAGATATTTGCATTTTTCTTGTAGGATCAACCATAAGCGAGTTATAAAGTTGGATATAAATAATATTTAGCAAAAATTTGCTTTAAAATAAAATGTTTGAAAAACTGAAATTAAACTAATTTAATTGTGTCTAACACTTTAGTAGAGGAAAAAGAAGAAGACATAAAAGTCACTAAAGGTTTCAAAGTTGTTTTTAATCGTCATATTAATAACAATAACATTAATAATAATAATACTAATAGTACTAAATTTGCTTATATGCAAACGCTTAATTAAGGTAACAGTGTTTTGGTTTCTTGCTCATATCTCGAAAACAGTTACTCCTATCAATTTTTATCTTTTTTTCACAATTAAAGCTGATAACATTTCCTACAAAATAGTTATTTGCATTTTTCTTGTGGGACCAACCATAAGCGAGTTATAAAGATGGATATAAATAATATTTAACAAAAACTTGCTTAAAAATAAAATGTTTGAAATACTGAAATTAAACTAAATTAATTGTGTCTAACACTTTAGTAGAGAAAAAAGAAAAAGACATAAAAGTCACCAAAGTCTTCAGAATCGTTTTTAGTCGTCATATTAATAACAATAACATTAATAATAATAATACTAATGGTACTAAATCTGCTTATATGTAAGCGCTTTATTAAGGTAACAGTTTTTTGGTTTCTTGCTTATATCTCGAAAACAGTTACTCCTATGAATATTTGTCTTTTTTTCAAAATTAAAGCTGATAAAATTTCCTACAAAATAGTTATTTGCATTTTTCTTGTAGGACCAACCATAAGCGAGTTATAGAGTTGGATATAAATAATTTTTAACAAAAATTTGCTTTAAAATAAAATGTTTGAAAAACTGAAATTAAACTAATTTAATTGTGTCTAACACTTTAGTAGAGGAAAAAGGAAAAGACATAAAAGTCACTAAATGTTTCAGAGTTGTCTTTAGTTGTCATATTAATAACAATAACATTAATAATAATAATACTAATAGTACTAAATTTGTTTATATGCAAACGCTTAATTAAGGTAACAGTGTTTTGGTTTCTTGCTTATATCTCGAAAACAGTTACTCCTATCAATTTTTATCTTTTTACTAAAATTTAAGCTGATAAAATTTCCTATAAAATAGTTATTTGCATTTTTCATGTAGGACTAACCATAAGCGAGATATATGATTGAAAATAATTAATATTTAAAAAAAAAGTGCTTTAACAGAAAATGTCTTGTGATTTAAAATACACTTAATTTATTGGGTCCAATACTTTATTAGAAGAAAAAGGAAGTGACATAAAAGTCACTGAAGTTTTCAGAGTCGTTTTTAAATGCTGCAGTTTCGTCTTCGTCTCAAACATTGAAAACTGAATTACATTTTTGTTCAGTAACAGTCACAGTTTTCTTATTGGTTTTTTGCTTATATCTCGAAAACAGTTACTCCTATCAATTTTTATCTTTCTGTCAAAATTAAAGCTGATAAAATTTCCTACAAAATAGTTATTTGCATTTTTCTTGTAGGACCAACCATAAGCGAGTTATAGAGTTGGATATAAATAATATTTAACAAAAATTTGCTTTAAAATAAAATGTTTGAAAAACTGAAATTAAACTAATTTAATTGTGTCTAACACTTTAGTAGAGGAAAAAGAAGAAGACATAAAAGTCACTAAAGGTTTCAAAGTTGTCTTTAATCGTCATATTAATAACAATAACATTAATAATAATAATACTAATAGTACTAAATTTGCTTATATGCAAACGCTTAATTAAGGTAACAGTGTTTTGGTTTCTTGCTCATATCTCGAAAACAGTTACTCCTATCAATTTTTATCTCTCTTTCAAACTTAAAGCTGATAACATTTCCTACAAAATAGTTATTTGCATTTTTCTTGTAGGACCAACCATAAGCGAGTTATAAAGTTGGATATAAATAATATTTAACAAAAACTTGCTTAAAAATAAAATGTTTGAAATACTGAAATTAAACTAAATTAATTGTGTCTAACACTTTAGTAGAGAAAAAAGAAAAAGACATAAAAGTCACCAAAGTCTTCAGAATCGTTTTTAGTCGTCATGTTAATAACAATAACATTAATAATAATAATACTAATAGTACTAAATCTGCTTATATGCAAGCGCTTTATTAAGGTAACAGTTTTTTGGTTTCTTGCTTATATCTCGAAAACAGTTACTCCTATGAATTTTTGTCTTTCTTCCAAAATTAAAGCTGATAAAATATTCTACAAAATAGTTAATTGCATTTTTCTTGTAGGACCAACCATAAGCGAGTTATAGAGTTGGATATAAATAATATTTAACAAAAATTTGCTTTAAAATAAAATGTTTGAAAAACTGAAATTAAACTAATTTAACTGTGTATAACACTTTAGTAGAGAAAAAAGGAAAAGACATAAAAGTCACTAAAGGTTTCAGAGTTGTCTTTAGTTGTCATATTAATAACAATAACATTAATAATAATAATACTAATAGTACTAAATTTGCTTATATGCAAACGCTTAATTAAGGTAACAGTGTTTTGGTTTCTTGCTTATATCTCGAAAACAGTTACTCCTATCAATTTTTATCTTTTTACTAAAATTCAAGCTGATAAAATTTCCTACAAAATAGTTATCAAAATTAAAGGTGATAAAATATTCTACAAAATAGTTATTTGCATTTTTCTTGTAGGACCAACAATAAGCGAGTTATAGAGTTGGATATAAATAATATATAACAAAAATTTGCTTTAAAATAAAATGTTTGAAAAACTGAAATTAAACTAATTTAACTGTGTCTAACACTTTAGTAGAGGAAAAAGGAAAAAAAATAAAAGTCACTAAAGGTTTCAGAGTTGTCTTTAGTTGTCATATTAATAACAATAACATTAATAATAATAATACTAATAGTACTAAATTTGCTTATATGCAAACGCTTAATTAAAGTAACAGTGTTTTGGTTTCTTGCTTATATCTCGAAAACAGTTACTCCTATCAATTTTTATCTTTTTACTAAAATTCAAGCTGATAAAATTTCCTACAAAATAGTTATTTGCATTTTTTATGTAGGACTAACCATAAGCGAGATATAAGATTGAAAATAATTAATATTTAAAAAAGAAGTGCTTTAACAGAAAATGTCTTGTGATTTAAAATACACTTAATTTATTAGGTCCAATACTTTATTAGAAAAAAAAGGGAGTAACATATAAGTCACTGAAGTCTTCAGAGTCGATTTTAAATGCTGCATTTTCGTCTTCGTCTCAAACATTGAATACTGAATTACATTTTTTTCTGAAACGGTAACAGTTTTTACTTTGGTTTTTTGCTTATATCTCGAAAACAGTTACTCCTATCAATTTTTATCTTTCTTTCAAAATTAAAGCTGATAACATTTCCTACAAAATAGTTATTTGCATTTTTCTTGTAGGACCAACAATAAGCGAGTTATAGAGTTGGATATAAATAATATATAACAAAAATTTGCTTTAAAATAAAATGTTTGAAAAACTGAAATTAAACTAATTTAACTGTGTCTAACACTTTAGTAGAGGAAAAAGGAAAAAAAATAAAAGTCACTAAAGGTTTCAGAGTTGTCTTTAGTTGTCATATTAATAACAATAACATTAATAATAATAATACTAACAGTACTAAATCTGCTTATATGCAAGCGCTTTATTAAGGTAACAGTTTTTTGGTTTCTTGCTTATATCTCGAAAACAGTTACTCCTATGAATTTTTGTCTTTCTTTCAAAATTAAAGGTGATAAAATTTCCTACAAAATAGTTATTTGCATTTTTCATGTAGGACTAACCATAAGCGAGATATAAGTTTGAAAATAATTAATATTTAAAAAAAAAGTGCTTTAACAGAAAATGTCTTGTGATTTAAAATACACTTAATTTATTAGGTCCAATACTTTATTAGAAGAAAAAGGGAGTGACATATAAGTCACTGAAGTCTTCAGAGTCGATTGTAAATGCTGCATTTTCGTCTTCGTCTCAAACATTGAAAACTGAATTACATTTTTGTTCGGAAACGGTAACAGTTTTCACTTTGGTTTTTTGCCTATATCTCGAAAACAATTACTCCTATCAGTTTTTATCTTTTTTTCAAAATAAAGCTGATAAAATTTCCTACAAAATAGTTATTTGCATTTTTCTTGTAGGACCAACCATCAGCGAGTTATAAAGTTGGATATAAATAATATTTAACAAAAACTTGCTTAAAAATTAAATGTTTGAAATACTGAAATTAAACTAAATTAATTGTGTCTAACACTTTAGTAGAGAAAAAAGAAAAAGACATAAAAGTCACCAAAGTCTTCAGAATCGTTTTTAGTCGTCATATTAATAACAATAACATTAATAATAATAATACTAATAGTACTAAATCTGCTTATATGCAAGCGCTTTATTAAGGTAACAGTTTTTTGGTTTCTTGCTTATATCTCGAAAACAGTTACTCCTATGAATTTTTGTCTTTTTTTCAAAATTAAAGCTGATAAAATTTCCTACAAAATAGATATTTGCATTTTTCTTGTAGGATCAACCATAAGCGAGTTATAAAGTTGGATATAAATAATATTTAGCAAAAATTTGCTTTAAAATAAAATGTTTGAAAAACTGAAATTAAACTAATTTAATTGTGTCTAACACTTTAGTAGAGGAAAAAGAAGAAGACATAAAAGTCACTAAAGGTTTCAAAGTTGTTTTTAATCGTCATATTAATAACAATAACATTAATAATAATAATACTAATAGTACTAAATTTGCTTATATGCAAACGCTTAATTAAGGTAACAGTGTTTTGGTTTCTTGCTCATATCTCGAAAACAGTTACTCCTATCAATTTTTATCTTTTTTTCACAATTAAAGCTGATAACATTTCCTACAAAATCGTTATTTGCATTTTTCATGTAGGACTAACCATAAGCGAGATATATGATTGAAAATAATTAATATTTAAAAAAAAAGTGCTTTAACAGAAAATGTCTTGTGATTTAAAATACACTTAATTTATTGGGTCCAATACTTTATTAGAAGAAAAAGGAAGTGACATAAAAGTCACTGAAGTTTTCAGAGTCGTTTTTAAATGCTGCAGTTTCGTCTTCGTCTCAAACATTGAAAACTGAATTACATTTTTGTTCAGTAACAGTCACAGTTTTCTTATTGGTTTTTTGCTTATATCTCGAAAACAGTTACTCCTATCAATTTTTATCTTTCTGTCAAAATTAAAGCTGATAAAATTTCCTACAAAATAGTTATTTGCATTTTTCTTGTAGGACCAACCATAAGCGAGTTATAGAGTTGGATATAAATAATATTTAACAAAAATTTGCTTTAAAATAAAATGTTTGAAAAACTGAAATTAAACTAATTTAATTGTGTCTAACACTTTAGTAGAGGAAAAAGAAGAAGACATAAAAGTCACTAAAGGTTTCAAAGTTGTCTTTAATCGTCATATTAATAACAATAACATTAATAATAATAATACTAATAGTACTAAATTTGCTTATATGCAAACGCTTAATTAAGGTAACAGTGTTTTGGTTTCTTGCTCATATCTCGAAAACAGTTACTCCTATCAATTTTTATCTCTCTTTCAAACTTAAAGCTGATAACATTTCCTACAAAATAGTTATTTGCATTTTTCTTGTAGGACCAACCATAAGCGAGTTATAAAGTTGGATATAAATAATATTTAACAAAAACTTGCTTAAAAATAAAATGTTTGAAATACTGAAATTAAACTAAATTAATTGTGTCTAACACTTTAGTAGAGAAAAAAGAAAAAGACATAAAAGTCACCAAAGTCTTCAGAATCGTTTTTAGTCGTCATGTTAATAACAATAACATTAATAATAATAATACTAATAGTACTAAATCTGCTTATATGCAAGCGCTTTATTAAGGTAACAGTTTTTTGGTTTCTTGCTTATATCTCGAAAACAGTTACTCCTATGAATTTTTGTCTTTCTTCCAAAATTAAAGCTGATAAAATATTCTACAAAATAGTTAATTGCATTTTTCTTGTAGGACCAACCATAAGCGAGTTATAGAGTTGGATATAAATAATATTTAACAAAAATTTGCTTTAAAATAAAATGTTTGAAAAACTGAAATTAAACTAATTTAACTGTGTATAACACTTTAGTAGAGAAAAAAGGAAAAGACATAAAAGTCACTAAAGGTTTCAGAGTTGTCTTTAGTTGTCATATTAATAACAATAACATTAATAATAATAATACTAATAGTACTAAATTTGCTTATATGCAAACGCTTAATTAAGGTAACAGTGTTTTGGTTTCTTGCTTATATCTCGAAAACAGTTACTCCTATCAATTTTTATCTTTTTACTAAAATTCAAGCTGATAAAATTTCCTACAAAATAGTTATCAAAATTAAAGGTGATAAAATATTCTACAAAATAGTTATTTGCATTTTTCTTGTAGGACCAACAATAAGCGAGTTATAGAGTTGGATATAAATAATATATAACAAAAATTTGCTTTAAAATAAAATGTTTGAAAAACTGAAATTAAACTAATTTAACTGTGTCTAACACTTTAGTAGAGGAAAAAGGAAAAAAAATAAAAGTCACTAAAGGTTTCAGAGTTGTCTTTAGTTGTCATATTAATAACAATAACATTAATAATAATAATACTAATAGTACTAAATTTGCTTATATGCAAACGCTTAATTAAAGTAACAGTGTTTTGGTTTCTTGCTTATATCTCGAAAACAGTTACTCCTATCAATTTTTATCTTTTTACTAAAATTCAAGCTGATAAAATTTCCTACAAAATAGTTATTTGCATTTTTTATGTAGGACTAACCATAAGCGAGATATAAGATTGAAAATAATTAATATTTAAAAAAGAAGTGCTTTAACAGAAAATGTCTTGTGATTTAAAATACACTTAATTTATTAGGTCCAATACTTTATTAGAAAAAAAAGGGAGTAACATATAAGTCACTGAAGTCTTCAGAGTCGATTTTAAATGCTGCATTTTCGTCTTCGTCTCAAACATTGAATACTGAATTACATTTTTTTCTGAAACGGTAACAGTTTTTACTTTGGTTTTTTGCTTATATCTCGAAAACAGTTACTCCTATCAATTTTTATCTTTCTTTCAAAATTAAAGCTGATAACATTTCCTACAAAATAGTTATTTGCATTTTTCTTGTAGGACCAACAATAAGCGAGTTATAGAGTTGGATATAAATAATATATAACAAAAATTTGCTTTAAAATAAAATGTTTGAAAAACTGAAATTAAACTAATTTAACTGTGTCTAACACTTTAGTAGAGGAAAAAGGAAAAAAAATAAAAGTCACTAAAGGTTTCAGAGTTGTCTTTAGTTGTCATATTAATAACAATAACATTAATAATAATAATACTAACAGTACTAAATCTGCTTATATGCAAGCGCTTTATTAAGGTAACAGTTTTTTGGTTTCTTGCTTATATCTCGAAAACAGTTACTCCTATGAATTTTTGTCTTTCTTTCAAAATTAAAGGTGATAAAATTTCCTACAAAATAGTTATTTGCATTTTTCATGTAGGACTAACCATAAGCGAGATATAAGTTTGAAAATAATTAATATTTAAAAAAAAAGTGCTTTAACAGAAAATGTCTTGTGATTTAAAATACACTTAATTTATTAGGTCCAATACTTTATTAGAAGAAAAAGGGAGTGACATATAAGTCACTGAAGTCTTCAGAGTCGATTGTAAATGCTGCATTTTCGTCTTCGTCTCAAACATTGAAAACTGAATTACATTTTTGTTCGGAAACGGTAACAGTTTTCACTTTGGTTTTTTGCCTATATCTCGAAAACAATTACTCCTATCAGTTTTTATCTTTTTTTCAAAATAAAGCTGATAAAATTTCCTACAAAATAGTTATTTGCATTTTTCTTGTAGGACCAACCATCAGCGAGTTATAAAGTTGGATATAAATAATATTTAACAAAAACTTGCTTAAAAATTAAATGTTTGAAATACTGAAATTAAACTAAATTAATTGTGTCTAACACTTTAGTAGAGAAAAAAGAAAAAGACATAAAAGTTACCAAAGTCTTCAGAATCGTTTTTAGTCGTAATATTAATAACAATAACATTAATAATAATAATACTAATAGTATTATTTAATTTTTAAGCAAGTTTTTGTTAAATATTATTTATATCCAACTTTATAATTCGCTTATGGTTGGTTCTACAAGAAAAATGCAAATAACTATTTTGTAGGAAATTTTATCAGCTTTATTTAAAAAAAAAAATAAAAACTGATAGGAGTAATTGTTTTCTAGATATAAGCAAAAAACCAAAGTGAAAACTGTTACCGTTTCAGAACAAAAATGTAATTCAGTTTTCAATGTTTGAGACGAAGACGAAAATGCAGCATTTACAATCGACTCTGAAGACTTCGGTGACTTATATGTCACCCCCTTTTTCTTCTAATAAAGTATTGGACCTAATAAATTAAGTGTATTTTAAATCACAAGACATTTTCTGTTAAAGCACTTTTTTTTTAATTATTAATTATTTTCAAACTTATATCTCGCTTATGGTTAGTCCTACATGAAAAATGCAAATAACTATTTTGTAGGAAATTTTATCAGCTTGAATTTTAGTAAAAAGATAAAAATTGATAGGAGTAACTGTTTTCGAGATATAAGCAAGAAACCAAAACACTGTTACCTTAATTAAGCGTTTGCATATAAGCAAATTTAGTACTATTAGTATTATTATTATTAATGTTATTGTTATTAATATGACAACTAAAGACAACTCTGAAACCTTTAGTGACTTTTATGTCTTTTCCTTTTTCCTCTACTAAAGTGTTAGACACAGTTAAATTAGTTTAATTTCAGTTTTTCAAACATTTTATTTTAAAGCAAATTTTTGTTATATATTATTTATATCCAACTCTATAACTCGCTTATGGTTGGTCCTACAAGAAAAATGCAAATAACTATTTTGTAGAATATTTTATCAGCTTTAATTTTGAAAGAAAGACAAAAATTTATAGGAGTAACTGTTTTCGAGATATAAGCAAGAAACCAAAAAACTGTTACCTTAATAAAGCGCTTGCATATAAGCAGATTTAGTACTGTTAGTATTATTATTATTAATGTTATTGTTATTAATATGACGACTAAAAACGATTCTGAAGACTTTGGTGACTTTTATGTCTTTTTCTTTTTTCTCTACTAAAGTGTTAGACACAATTAATTTAGTTTAATTTCAGTATTTCAAACATTTTATTTTTAAGCAAGTTTTTGTTAAATATTATTTATATCCAACTTTATAACTCGCTTATGGTTGGTTCTACAAGAAAAATGCAAATAACTATTTTGTAGGAAATGTTATCAGCTTTAATTTTGAAAGAAAGATAAAAATTGATAGGAGTAACTGTTTTCGAGATATAAGCAAAAAACCAAAGTAAAAACTGTTACCGTTTCAGAACAAAAATGTAACTCAGTTTTCAATGTTTGAGACGAAGACGAAAATGCAGCATTTAAAATCGACTCTGAAGACTTCAGTGACTTATATGTCACCCCCTTTTTTTTCTAATAAAGTATTGGACCTAATAAATTAAGTGTATTTTAAATCACAAGACATTTTCTGTTAAAGCACTTCTTTTTTAAATATTAATTATTTTCAATCTTATATCTCGCTTATGGTTAGTCCTACATAAAAAATGCAAATAACTATTTTGTAGGAAATTTTATCAGCTTGAATTTTAGTAAAAAGATAAAAATTGATAGGAGTAACTGTTTTCGAGATATGAGCAAGAAACCAAAACACTGTTACCTTAATTAAGCGTTTGCATATAAGCAAATTTAGTACTATTAGTATTATTATTATTAATGTTATTGTTATTAATATGACGATTAAAGACAACTTTGAAACCTTTAGTGACTTTTATGTCTTCTCCTTTTTCCTCTACTAAAGTGTTAGACACAATTAAATTAGTTTAATTTCAGTATTTCAAACATTTTATTTTTAAGCAAGTTTTTGTTAAATATTATTTATATCCAACTTTATAACTCGCTTATGGTTGGTCCTACAAGAAAAATGCAAATAACTATTTTGTAGGAAATGTTATCGGCTTTAATTTTGAAAGAAAGATAAAAATTGATAGGAGTAACTGTTTTCGAGATATAAGCAAAAAACCAAAGTAAAAACTGTTACCGTTTCAGAACAAAAATGTAATTCAGTTTTCAATGTTTGAGACGAAGACGAAAATGCAGCATTTAAAATCGACTCTGAAGACTTCAGTGACTTATATGTCACCCCCTTTTTTTTCTAATAAAGTATTGGACCTAATAAATTAAGTGTATTTTAAATCACAAGACATTTTCTGTTAAAGCACTTCTTTTTTAAATATTAATTATTTTCAATCTTATATCTCGCTTATGGTTAGTCCTACATAAAAAATGCAAATAACTATTTTGTAGGAAATTTTATCAGCTTGAATTTTAGTAAAAAGATAAAAATTGATAGGAGTAACTGTTTTCGAGATATAAGCAAGAAACCAAAACACTGTTACCTTAATTAAGCGTTTGCATATAAGCAAATTTAGTACTATTAGTATTATTATTATTAATGTTATTGTTATTAATATGACAACTAATGACAACTCTGAAACCTTTAGTGACTTTTATGTCTTTTCCTTTTTCCTCTACTAAAGTGTTAGACACAATTAAATTAGTTTAATTTCAGTTTTTCAAACATTTTATTTTAAAGCAAATTTTTGTTAAAAATTATTTATATCTAACTCTATAACTCGCTTATGGTTGGTCCTACAAGAAAAATGCAAATAACTATTTTGTAGGAAATTTTATCAGCTTTAATTTTGAAAAAAAGACAAAAATTTATAGGAGTAACTGTTTTCGAGATATAAGCAAGAAACCAAAAAACTGTTACCTTAATAAAGCGCTTGCATATAAGCAGATTTAGTACTATTAGTATTATTATTATTAATGTTATTGTTATTAATATGACGACTAAAAACGATTCTGAAGACTTTGGTGACTTTTATGTCTTTTTCTTTTTTCTCTACTAAAGTGTTAGACACAATTAATTTAGTTTAATTTCAGTATTTCAAACATTTTATTTTTAAGCAAGTTTTTGTTAAATATTATTTATATCCAACTTTATAACTCGCTTATGGTTGGTTCTACAAGAAAAATGCAAATAACTATTTTGTAGGAAATGTTATCAGCTTTAATTTTGAAAGGAAGATAAAAATTGATAGGAGTAACTGTTTTCGAGATATAAGCAAAAAACGAAAGTAAAAACTGTTACCGTTTCAGAACAAAAATGTAATTCAGTTTTCAATGTTTGAGACGAAGACGAAAATGCAGCATTTAAAATCGACTCTGAAGACTTCAGTGACTTATATGTCACCCCCTTTTTTTCTAATAAAGTATTGGACCTAATAAATTAAGTGTATTTTAAATCACAAGACATTTTCTGTTAAAGCACTTCTTTTTTAAATATTAATTATTTTCAATCTTATATCTCGCTTATGGTTAGTCCTACATAAAAAATGCAAATAATTATTTTGTAGGAAATTTTATCAGCTTGAATTTTAGTAAAAAGATAAAAGTTGATAGGAGTAACTGTTTTCGAGATATGAGCAAGAAACCAAAACACTGTTACCTTAATTAAGCGTTTGCATATAAGCAAATTTAGTACTATTAGTATTATTATTATTAATGTTATTGTTATTAATATGACGATTAAAGACAACTTTGAAACCTTTAGTGACTTTTATGTCTTCTTCTTTTTCCTCTACTAAAGTGTTAGACACAGTTAAATTAGATTAATTTCAGTTTTTCAAACATTTTATTTTAAAGCAAATTTTTGTTATAAATTATTTATATCCAACTCTATAACTCGCTTATGGTTGGTCCTACAAGAAAAATGCAAATAACTATTTTGTAGAATATTTTATCGGCTTTAATTTTGAAAGAAAGACAAAAATTCATAGGAGTAACTGTTTTCGAGATATAAGCAAGAAACCAAAAAACTGTTACCTTAATAAAGCGCTTGCATATAAGCAGATTTAGTACTATTAGTATTATTATTATTAATGTTATTGTTATTAATATGACGACTAAAAACAATTTTGAAGACTTTGGTGACTTTTATGTCTTTTTCTTTTTTCTCTACTAAAGTGTTAGACACAATTAATTTAGTTTAATTTCAGTATTTCAAACATTTTATTTTTAAGCAAGTTTTTGTTAAATATTATTTATATCCAACTTTATAACTCGCTTATGGTTGGTCCTACAAAAAAAATGCAAATAACTATTTTGTAGGAAATGTTATCAGCTTTAATTTTGAAAGAAAGATAAAAATTGATAGGAGTAACTGTTTTCGAGATATAAGCAAAAAACCAAAGTAAAAACTGTTACCGTTTCAGAAAAAAATGTAATTCAGTATTCAATGTTTGAGACGAAGACGAAAATGCAGCATTTAAAATCGACTCTGAAGACTTCAGTGACTTATATGTTACTCCCTTTTTTTTCTAATAAAGTATTGGACCTAATAAATTAAGTGTATTTTAAATCACAAGACATTTTCTGTTAAAGCACTTCTTTTTTAAATATTAATTATTTTCAATCTTATATCTCGCTTATGGTTAGTCCTACATAAAAAATGCAAATAACTATTTTGTAGGAAATTTTATCAGCTTGAATTTTAGTAAAAAGATAAAAATTGATAGGAGTAACTGTTTTCGAGATATGAGCAAGAAACCAAAACACTGTTACCTTAATTAAGCGTTTGCATATAAGCAAATTTAGTACTATTAGTATTATTATTATTAATGTTATTGTTATTAATATGACGATTAAAGACAACTTTGAAATCTTTAGTGACTTTTATGTCTTCTTCTTTTTCCTCTACTAAAGTGTTAGACACAATTAATTTAGTTTAATTTCAGTATTTCAAACATTTTATTTTTAAGCAAGTTTTTGTTAAATATTATTTATATCCAACTTTATAACTCGCTTATGGTTGGTCCTACAAGAAAAATGCAAATAACTATTTTGTAGGAAATTTTATCAGCTTTAATTTTGAAAAAAAGACAAAAATTCATAGGAGTAACTGTTTTCGAGATATAAGCAAGAAACCAAAACACTGTTACCTTAATTAAGCGTTTGCATATAAGCAAATTTAGTACTATTAGTATTATTATTATTAATGTTATTGTTATTAATATGACAACTAAAGACAACTCTGAAACCTTTAGTGACTTTTATGTCTTTTCCTTTTTTCTCTACTAAAGTGTTAGACACAGTTAAATTAGTTTAATTTCAGTTTTTCAAACATTTTATTTTAAAGCAAATTTTTGTTAAATATTATTTATATCCAACTCTATAACTCGCTTATGGTTGGTCCTACAAGAAAAATGCAAATAACTATTTTGTAGAATATTTTATTAGCTTTAATTTTGAAAGAAAGACAAAAATTCATAGGAGTAACTGTTTTCGAGATATAAGCAAGAAACCAAAAAACTGTTACCTTAATAAAGCGCTTGCATATAAGCAGATTTAGTACTATTAGTATTATTATTATTAATGTTATTGTTATTAATATGACGACTAAAAACGATTCTGAAGACTTTGGTGACTTTTATGTCTTTTTCTTTTTTCTCTACTAAAGTGTTAGACACAATTAATTTAGTTTAATTTCAGTATTTCAAACATTTTATTTTTAAGCAAGTTTTTGTTAAATATTATTTATATCCAACTTTATAACTCGCTTATGGTTGGTCCTACAAGAAAAATGCAAATAACTATTTTGTAGGAAATGTTATCAGCTTTAATTTTGAAAGAAAGATAAAAATTGATAGGAGTAACTGTTTTCGAGATATAAGCAAAAAACCAAAGTAAAAACTGTTACCGTTTCAGAACAAAAATGTAATTCAGTTTTCAATGTTTGAGACGAAGACGAAAATGCAGCATTTAAAATCGACTCTGAAGACTTCAGTGACTTATATGTCACCCCCTTTTTTTTAATAAAGTATTGGACCTAATAAATTAAGTGTATTTTAAATCACAAGACATTTTCTGTTAAAGCACTTCTTTTTTAAATATTAATTATTTTCAATCTTATATCTCGCTTATGGTTAGTCCTACATAAAAAATGCAAATAACTATTTTGTAGGAAATTTTATCAGCTTGAATTTTAGTAAAAAGATAAAAATTGATAGGAGTAACTGTTTTCGAAATATGAGCAAGAAACCAAAACACTGTTACCTTAATTAAGCGTTTGCATATAAGCAAATTTAGTACTATTAGTATTATTATTATTAATGTTATTGTTATTAATATGACGAATAAAGACAACTTTGAAACCTCTAGTGACTTTTATGTCTTCTTCTTTTTCCTCTACTAAAGTGTTAGACACAATTAAATTAGTTTAATTTCAGTTTTTCAAACATTTTATTTTAAAGCAAAATTTTGTTAAATATTATTTATATCCAACTCTATAACTCGCTTATGGTTGGTCCTACAAGAAAAATGCAAATAACTATTTTGTAGGAAATTTTATCAGCTTTAATTTTGAAAGAAAGATAAAAATTGATAGGAGTAACTGTTTTCGAGATATAAGCAAAAAACCAATAAGAAAACTGTGACTGTTACTGAACAAAAATGTAATTCGGTTTTCAATGTTTGAGACGAAGACGAAACTGCAGCATTTAAAAACGACTCTGAAGACTTCAGTGACTTTTATGTCACTTCCTTTTTCTTCTAATAAAGTATTGGACCCAATAAATTAAGTGTATTTTAAATCACAAGACATTTTCTATTAAAGCACTTTTTTTTTAAATATTAATTATTTTCAATCATATATCTCGCTTATGGTTAGTCCTACATAAAAAATGCAAATAACTATTTTGTAGGAAATTTTATCAGCTTGAATTTTAGTAAAAAGATAAAAATTGATAGGAGTAACTGTTTTCGAGATATAAGCAAGAAACCAAAACACTGTTACCTTAATTAAGCGTTTGCATATAAGCAAATTTAGTACTATTAGTATTATTATTATTAATGTTATTGTTATTAATATGACAACTAAAGACAACTCTGAAACCTTTAGTGACTTTTATGTCTTTTCCTTTTTTCTCTACTAAAGTGTTAGACACAGTTAAATTAGTTTAATTTCAGTTTTTCAAACATTTTATTTTAAAGCAATTTTTTGTTAAATATTATTTATATCCAACTCTATAACTCGCTTATGGTTGGTCCTACAAGAAAAATGCAAATAACTATTTTGTAGGAAATGTTATCAGCTTTAATTTTGAAAGAAAGATAAAAATTGATAGGAGTAACTGTTTTCGAGATATAAGCAAAAAACCAAAGTAAAAACTGTTACCGTTTCAGAACAAAAATGTAATTCAGTTTTCAATGTTTGAGACGAAGACGAAAATGCAGCATTTAAAATCGACTCTGAAGACTTCAGTGACTTATATGTCACCCCCTTTTTTTTAATAAAGTATTGGACCTAATAAATTAAGTGTATTTTAAATCACAAGACATTTTCTGTTAAAGCACTTCTTTTTTAAATATTAATTATTTTCAATCTTATATCTCGCTTATGGTTAGTCCTACATAAAAAATGCAAATAACTATTTTGTAGGAAATTTTATCAGCTTGAATTTTAGTAAAAAGATAAAAATTGATAGGAGTAACTGTTTTCGAAATATGAGCAAGAAACCAAAACACTGTTACCTTAATTAAGCGTTTGCATATAAGCAAATTTAGTACTATTAGTATTATTATTATTAATGTTATTGTTATTAATATGACGAATAAAGACAACTTTGAAACCTCTAGTGACTTTTATGTCTTCTTCTTTTTCCTCTACTAAAGTGTTAGACACAATTAAATTAGTTTAATTTCAGTTTTTCAAACATTTTATTTTAAAGCAAAATTTTGTTAAATATTATTTATATCCAACTCTATAACTCGCTTATGGTTGGTCCTACAAGAAAAATGCAAATAACTATTTTGTAGGAAATTTTATCAGCTTTAATTTTGAAAGAAAGATAAAAATTGATAGGAGTAACTGTTTTCGAGATATAAGCAAAAAACCAATAAGAAAACTGTGACTGTTACTGAACAAAAATGTAATTCGGTTTTCAATGTTTGAGACGAAGACGAAACTGCAGCATTTAAAAACGACTCTGAAGACTTCAGTGACTTTTATGTCACTTCCTTTTTCTTCTAATAAAGTATTGGACCCAATAAATTAAGTGTATTTTAAATCACAAGACATTTTCTATTAAAGCACTTTTTTTTTAAATATTAATTATTTTCAATCATATATCTCGCTTATGGTTAGTCCTACATAAAAAATGCAAATAACTATTTTGTAGGAAATTTTATCAGCTTGAATTTTAGTAAAAAGATAAAAATTGATAGGAGTAACTGATTTCGAGATATAAGCAAGAAACCAAAACACTGTTACCTTAATTAAGCGTTTGCATATAAGCAAATTTAGTACTATTAGTATTATTATTATTAATGTTATTGTTATTAATATGACAACTAAAGACAACTCTGAAACCTTTAGTGACTTTTATGTCTTTTCCTTTTTTCTCTACTAAAGTGTTAGACACAGTTAAATTAGTTTAATTTCAGTTTTTCAAACATTTTATTTTAAAGCAATTTTTTGTTAAATATTATTTATATCCAACTCTATAACTCGCTTATGGTTGGTCCTACAAGAAAAATGCAAATAACTATTTTGTAGAATATTTTATCAGCTTTAATTTTGAAAGAAAGACAAAAATTCATAGGAGTAACTGTTTTCGAGATATAAGCAAGAAACCAAAAAACTGTTACCTTAATAAAGCGCTTGCATATAAGCAGATTTAGTACTATTAGTATTATTATTATTAATGTTATTGTTATTAATATGACGACTAAAAACGATTTTGAAGACTTTGGTGACTTTTATGTCTTTTTCTTTTTTCTCTACTAAAGTGTTAGACACAATTAATTTAGTTTAATTTCAGTATTTCAAACATTTTATTTTTAAGCAAGTTTTTGTTAAATATTATTTATATCCAACTTTATAACTCGCTTATGGTTGGTCCTACAAGAAAAATGCAAATAACTATTTTGTAGGAAATGTTATCAGCTTTAATTGTGAAAGAAAGATAAAAATTGATAGGAGTAACTGTTTTCGAGATATAAGCAAAAAACCAAAGTAAAAACTGTTACCGTTTCAGAACAAAAATGTAATTCAATTTTCAATGTTTGAGACGAAGACGAAAATGCAGCATTTAAAATCGACTCTGAAGACTTCAGTGACTTATATGTCACCCCCTTTTTTTTTAATAAAATATTGGACCTAATAAATTAAGTGTATTTTAAATCACAAGACATTTTCTGTTAAAGCACTTCTTTTTTAAATATTAATTATTTTCAATCTTATATCTCGCTTATGGTTAGTCCTACATAAAAAATGCAAATAACTATTTTGTAGGAAATTTTATCAGCTTGAATTTTAGTAAAAAAATAAAAATTGATAGGAGTAACTGTTTTCGAGATATGAGCAAGAAACCAAAACACTGTTACCTTAATTAAGCGTTTGCATATAAGCAAATTTAGTACTATTAGTATTATTATTATTAATGTTATTGTTATTAATATGACGATTAAAGACATCTTTGAAACCTTTAGTGACTTTTATGTCTTCTTCTTTTTCCTCTACTAAAGTGTTAGACACAATTAAATTAGTTTAATTTCAGTTTTTCAAACATTTTATTTTAAAGCAAATTTTTGTTAAATATTATTTATATCCAACTCTATAACTCGCTTATGGTTGGTCCTACAAGAAAAATGCAAATAACTATTTTGTAGGAAATTTTATCAGCTTTAATTTTGATAGAAAGATAAAAATTGATAAGAGTAACTGTTTTCGAGATATAAGCAAAAAACCAATAAGAAAACTGTGACTGTTACTGAACAAAAATGTAATTCAGTTTTCAATGTTTGAGACGAAGACGAAACTGCAGCATTTAAAAACGACTCTGAAGACTTCAGTGACTTTTATGTCACTTCCTTTTTTTTCTAATAAAGTATTGGACCCAATAAATTAAGTGTATTTTAAATCACAAGACATTTTCTGTTAAAGCACTTTTTTTTTAAATATTAATTATTTTCAATCATATATCTCGCTTATGGTTAGTCCTACATGAAAAATGCAAATAACTATTTTGTAGGAAATTTTATCAGCTTGAATTTTAGTAAAAAGATAAAAATTGATAGGAGTAACTGTTTTCGAGATATAAGCAAGAAACCAAAACACTGTTACCTTAATTAAGCGTTTGCATATAAGCAAATTTAGTACTATTAGTATTATTATTATTAATGTTATTGTTATTAATATGACAACTAAAGACAACTCTGAAACCTTTAGTGACTTTTATGTCTTTTTCTTTTTTCTCTACTAAGGTGTTAGACTCAATTAATTTAGTTTAATTTCGGTTTTTCAAACATTTTATTTTAAAGCAAATTTTTTTTAAATATTATTTATATCCAACTCTATAACTCGCTTATGGTTGGTCCTACAAAAAAATGCAAATAACTATTTTGTAGAAAATTTTATCAGCTTTAATTTTGAAAAAAAGGTAAAAATTGATAGGAGTAACTGTTTTCGAGATATAAGCAAGAAACCAAAAAAATGTTATGTTAATTAAGCGTTTGCATATAAGCAAATTTTGTACTATTAGTATTATTATTATTAATGTTATTGTTATTAATATGACGACTAAAGACGACTCTGAAACATTTAGTGACTTTTATGTCTTCTCCTTTTTCCTCTACTAAAGTGTTAGACACAATTAATTTAGTTTAATTCCGGTTTTTCAAGCATTTTATTTTAAAGCAAATTTTTGTTAAATATTATTTATATCCAACTCTATAACTCGTTTATGCTTGGTCCTACAAGAAAAATGTAAATAACTATTTTGTTGGAAATTTTATCAGCTTTAATTTTGAAAAAAAGATAAAATTTGATAGGAGTAACTGTTTTCGAGATATAAGCAAAAAACCAATAAGAAAACCGAAACTGTTACTGAACAAAAATGTAATTCACTTTTCAATGTTTGAGACGAAGTCAAAAATGCAGCATTTAAAAACGACTCTGAAGACTTCAGTGACTTTTATGTCACCTCCTTTTTCTTCTAATAAAGTATTGGACCCAACAAATTAAGTGTATTTTAAATCACAAGACATTTTCTGTTAAAACACTTTTTTTTAATTAATAATTATTTTCAAACTTATATCTCGCTTATGGTTAGTTCTACATGAAAAATGCAAATAACTATTTTGTAGGAAATTTTATCACCTTTAATTTTGGTGAAAAAGTAAAAATTGATAGGAGTAACTGTTTTCGAGATATAGGCAAAAAACAAAAAAACTGTTACCTTAATTAAGCGCTTGCATATAAGCAAATTTAGTACTACTAGTATTGTTATTATAAATGTTATTGTTATTAATATGACGACTAAAGACAACTTTAAGACTTTAGTGACTTTTATGTCTCCTCCTTTTTCCTCTACTAAAGTGTTAGACACAATTAATTTAGTTTAATTTCGGTTTTTCAAACATTTTATTTTAAAGCAAATTTTTGTTAAATATTAAAAACTATAAAATGGCTTAGATTGCCTAAAAACACAGATCACACATGATCTTTTGCATAAAAATGAGAAAACGCTCATGTAACACACAAAATAAGCTCCATTTTTCCTTTTTAAAAGTATTATTATTATTATTACTTTTGTTACTATTACTATTATTATTATTATTATTATTGTTATTATTATTATTATTATTATTATTATTATTATTATTATTATTATTATTATTATTATTATTATTATTATTATTATTATTATTATTATTATTATTATTATTATTATTATTATTATTATTATTATTATTATTATTAAAAACTTATATTAAACAGACAGAAAACGTCGTATTCTGACACAACTTAAAACACAGATCACACATGATCTTTTGCATAGAAATGAGACAACGCTCATATAACACAAAATAAGCTTCATTTTGGCTTAGAAAACTAAGCTTACTTTTACTACTACTATTATTTTTATTTTTATTATTATTATTATTATTACTATTATTTTTATTATTATTATTACTATTATTATTATTATTATTATTATTATTATTATTATTATTATTATTATTATTATTATTATTATTATTATTATTATTATTATTATTATTAATATTATTATTATTAAAGACCGATTATAACTTTTGTATAGTAAATGTTTTTATACCAGTTTTAAAATGAGTTATTAATTTTAGACGATTTCTTGCCTAAAAACACAGATCACAGATGATCTCCTGCATAGAAATGAGAAAACGCTCAGATAACACAAAATAAGCATTATTTTTGCTTAGAAAAATTAAGCTTTAATTTAGAAAGAAATTTATTATTATAAGTATTATTATCATTATTATTATTATTATTATTATTATTATTATTATTATTATTGTTTCTTATATTACTATTATTATTATTATTATTATTATTATTATTATTATTATTATTATTATTATTATTATTATTATTATTATTATTAACTTTTGTATAGTAAATGTTTTTATACCAGTTTTAAAATGAGTTATTAATTTTATTCAATTTCTTGCCTAAAAACACAGATCACAGATGATCTCTTGCATAGAAATGAGAAAACGCTCATATAACACACAAAATAAGCATCATTTTTGCTTAGAAAAACTAAGCTTTAATTTAGAAAGAAATTCATTATTATAAGTACGAGTATTATTATCATTATTATTATTATTATTATTATTATTATTATTTCTTTTATTACTATTATTATCATTATTATTATTATTATTATTACTATTATTATTATTATTATTATTATTATTATTACTATTATTATTATTATTATTATTATTATTATTATTAACTTTTGTATAGTAAATGTTTTTATACCAGTTTTAAAATGAGTTATTAATTTTAGACAATTTCTTGCCTAAAAATACAGATCACAGATGATTTCTTGCATAGAAATGAGAAAGCGCTCATATAACACACAAAATAAGCTTCATTTTTGCTTAGAAAACTAAGCTTACTTTTATTTCTATTATTATTTTTATTATTATTATTATTATTATTATTATTATTATTATTATTATTATTATTATTATTATTATTATTATTATTGTTATTATTATTATTATTATTATTATTATTATTATTATTATTGTTATTATTATTATTATTATTATTAAAAACTTATATTAAACAGACAGAAAACGTCGTATTCTGACACAAAAAAACGAATTACGTTATAGACTTGACGAGAACGGCGTATCTCGGACTCTTATAGGACTCTTATAGGGTCAAAAATTATCAGTTTGGATTAAAAGAAATTATTTTTGTTGACTCTCAGTCTGAATTGTTCATCAGTTCAAACAAAAACGGCTTACTTTAGACGATCTTTTGCTTTGAACAAGAAAACTTACATCGAACAGACTAAAAACGTATTAATCTGGCATAAAAAAGCAATTTATGTATCACTTTGGATAAAGGCAGCTAATCCTATTCGTTTCATTGCTTAAAATAGACAAAATTGTTAATAAATCTAACAAAAACGCTGTATTCTAGCACAAAATACTAATTACATTATAGTTTCGACGAGAATAGCTTATTTGGAATGATTCTATGCTTCCAAACGAGTAAATTTTTAATAAACAGATGCCAAACATCATGTTTTGTCCTATAAAGACATTTTATATTGCAGTTTGTATTAAAACAAAATATTTTCGTTGATTCTTTGTTAGAAGCAGCAAACCTAACATTAAAGAATCTGAAAACTTTGTATTCGGACACAAACCACCGAATTTTGTTTCAGTTTAGACAAAAACGGTTGATTTTCGACAATATTTTGCTTTGAACAAGAAAGCTTATATCAAACTGACTAAAAACGTCTTATTTTAGCACAAAACAAAAGATTTGCGTTATAGTCTTAACGAGAGCTGTTAATTTCAAACGGTTCTATGCTTTGAAACGAGTAAACTTTCACTGTACAGAGGAAAAACATCTTATTTCGCCTTTTAAAAACGATTCATGCCACAGTTTGGATAAAAACCAATTATTTTCGTTAATTCATTGTTACAAACATGAAACCTTACATCAAAGTAACTGAAAACCCCTTATTCAGGCACAGAAATTCGAATTACGTTTCAGTCTGAACAAAAACTGCTTACTTTAGACGATCCTTTGTTTTGAATACAAAAACTTACATTAAAAAGATTAAAAACGTCTTATTCTGGCTGAAAACTGCAAATTATATATTACTCTAGATAAAAGCAATTTATCCTGATTACTCCTTTACTTAGAATAGAGTAAACTTGTATAAAACTTAATAGAAACTTTAAATTTCGTCTCAAAGAAATAATTTACGTTATAGTTTTGACCAGCACTGTTTATTTCAAACGATTTTATGATTCGAAACTAATGAACTTTTATGGGGCAGATGCAAAACCACATATTACAATATAAAGCGTTGTTTTAAAGCAAATTATTACCTTTTGCAACAAGAAATTTCACACGTCAAAGAAACTTTAAACATCGTATCCATGCACAAATATCGAATTACGTATCAGTTTAGGCAAATACAGCTTATTTTAAACTATTCCTTGCTATAAACAAGAAAAATTTTATCAAACATATTGAAAATGTCTTATTCTCGAAAATAAGAGCAAATTATGTATCAGTTTTAACAAAAGCGGATTACTCTGTTTGATTCTATGCTTAGAGTAGAGTAAACTACTATAAAACGTAATGAAAACTCTATATTCAAGCTCAAAAGAACAAATTACGTTATAGTTTTGAAAAAAAAAATTATTTCGGACGACTACATATTTCGAAGTAAGCAAACTTTAATTGAACAAGTGCAAAAGCTAATACTTTGCTTTAAAATAACGATTTATGTGGTAATATGGTATTTTGCATCTCTCCTCCTTTTTCCTCTACTAAAGTGTTAGACACAATTAATTTAGTTTAATTTCGGTTTTTCAAACATTTTATTTTAAAGCAAATTTTTGTTAAATATTAAAAACTATAAAATGGCTTAGATTGCCTAAAAACACAGATCACACATGATCTTTTGCATAAAAATGAGAAAACGCTCATGTAACACACAAAATAAGCTCCATTTTTCCTTTTTAAAAGTATTATTATTATTATTACTTTTGTTACTATTACTATTATTATTGTTATTATTATTATTATTATTATTGTTATTATTATTATTATTATTATTATTATTATTATTAAAAACTTATATTAAACAGACAGAAAACGTCGTATTCTGACACAACTTAAAACACAGATCACACATGATCTTTTGCATCGAAATGAGAAAACGCTCATATAACACAAAATAAGCTTCATTTTGGCTTAGAAAACTAAGCTTACTTTTACTACTACTATTATTTTTATTTTTATTATTATTATTATTATTACTATTATTTTTATTATTATTATTACTATTATTATTATTATTATTATTATTATTATTATTATTATTATTATTATTATTATTATTATTATTATTATTAATATTATTATTATTGAAGACCGATTATAACTTTTGTATAGTAAATGTTTTTATACCAGTTTTAAAATGAGTTATTAATTTTAGACAATTTCTTGCCTAAAAACACAGATCACAGATGATCTCTTGCATAGAAATGATAAAACGCTCAGATAACACAAAATAAGCATCATTTTTGCTTAGAAAAACTAAGCTTTAATTTAGAAAGAAATTTATTATTATAAGTATTATTATCATTATTATTATTATTATTATTATTATTATTATTATTATTATTATTGTTTCTTTTATTACTATTATTATTATTATTATTATTATTATTATTATTATTATTAATATTCTTATTATTATTATTATTATTATTATTATTATTAACTTTTGTATAGTAAATGTTTTTATACCAGTTTTAAAATGAGTTATTAATTTTAGACAATTTCTTGCCTAAAAACACAGATCACAGATGATCTCTTGCATAGAAATGAGAAAACGCTCATATAACACACAAAATAAGCATCATTTTTGCTTAGAAAAACTAAGCTTTAATTTAGAAAGAAATTCATTATTATAAGTATTATTATCATTATTATTATTATTATTATTATTATTATTATTATTATTTCTTTTATTACTATTATTATTATTATTATTATTACTATTATTATTATTATTATTACTATTATTATTATTATTATTATTATTATTATTATTATTATTATTAATATTATTATTATTAACTTTTGTATAGTAAATGTTTTTATACCAGTTTTAAAATGAGTTATTAATTTTAGACAATTTCTTGCCTAAAAATACAGATCACAGATGATTTCTTGCATAGAAATGAGAAAGCGCTCATATAACACACAAAATAAGCTTCATTTTTCCAAGCAAAAATGAAGCTTATTTTGTGTGTTATATGAGCGCTTTCTCATTTCTATGCAAGAAATCATCTGTGATTAAAGCACTTTCTTTTTAAATATTAATTATTATCAAACTTATATCTCGCTTATGGTTAGTCATACATGAGAAATGCAAATAACTATTTTGTAGGAAATTTTATCAGCTTTAATTTTAGTAAAAAGATAAAAATTGATAGGAGTAACTGTTTTCGAGATATAAGCAAGAAACCAGAAAACTGTTACCTTAATTAAGGCCTTGCATATAAGCAAATTTAGTACTAAAAACAACTCTGAAGACTTTGGTGACTTTTATGTCTTCTTCTTTTTCCTCTACTAAAGAGTTAGACACAATTAATTTAGTTTAATTTCGGTTTTTCAAACATTTTATTTTAAAGCAAATTTTTGTTAAAGATTATTTATATCCAACTCTATAACTCGCTTATGGTTGGTTCTACAAAAAAAATGCGAATAACTATTTTGTAGAAAATTTTATCAGCTTTAATTTTGAAAGAAAGATAAAAATTGATAGGAGTAACTGTTCTCGAGATATAAGCAAAAAACAGATAAGAAAACTGTAACTGTTACTGAACAAAAATGTAATTCAGTTTTCAATGTTTGAGACAAAGACGAAAATGCATCATTTAAAATCGACTCTGAAGCCTTCAGTGACCTTTCTGTCACCTCCTTTTTCTTCTAATAAAGTATTGGACCCAATAAATTAAGTGTATTTTAAATTACAAGACATTTTCTGTTAAAGTACATTTTTTTTTAAATATTAATTATTTTCAAACTTATATCTCGCTTATGGTTAGTCCTACATGAAAAATGCAAATAACTATTTTGTAGGAAATTTTATCAGCTTTAATTTTAGTGAAAAGATAAAAATTGATAGGAGTAACTGTTTTCGAGATATAAGCAAGAAACCAAAAAACTGTTACCTTAATTAAGGGCTTGCATATTATATCTCGAAAACAGTTACTCCAATCAATTTTTATCTTTTTATCAAAATTAAAGCTGATAAAATTTCCTACAAAATAGTTATTTGCATTTTTTTGTAGGACCAACCATAAGCGAGTTATAGAGTTGGATATAAGTAATCTTTAACAAAAATTTGCTTTAAAATATAATGTTTGAAAAACCGAAATTAAACTAAATTAAGACTAACACTTTAGTAGAGGAAAAACGAGAAGACATAAAAGTCACCAAAGTCTTGAGAGTCGTTTTTAGTCGTCATATTAATAACAATAACATTAATATTAATAATACTAATATTATTAAATTTGCTTATACGCAAGCGCTTAATTAAGGTAACAGTTTTTTGGTTTCTTGCTTATATCTCGAAAACAGTTACTCCTATCAATTTTTATCTTTTTACTAAAATTAAAGCTGATAAAATTTCCTACAAAATACTAATTTGCATTTTTCTTGTAGGACTAACCATAAGCGAGATATAAGTTTGAAAATAATTAATATTTAAAAAGAAGTGCTTTAACAGAAAATGTCTTGTGATTTAAAATACACTTAATTTAATGGGTCCAATACTTTATTAGAAAAAAAAGGAGGAGACATAAAAGTTACTGAAGTCTTCAGAGTCGAACATTGAAAACTGAATTACATTTTTGTTCAGTAACAGTTACAGTTTTCTTATTGGTTTTTTGCTTATGTCTCGAAAACAGTTACTCCTATCAATTTTTATCTTTCTTTCAAAATTAAAGCTCATAAAATTTCCTACAAAATAGTTATTCGCATTTTTTTTGTAGGACCAACCGTAAGCGAGTTATAGAGTTGATGCAAATAACTATTTTGTAGGAAATTTTATCAGCTTTAATTTTGACAGAAAGATAAAAATTGATAGGAGTAACTGTTTCAGAGATATAAGCAAAAAACCAATAAGAAAACTGTGACTGTTACTGAACAAAAATGTAATTCAGTTTTCAATGTTTGAGACGAAGACGAAACTGCAGCATTTAAAATCGACTCTGAAGACTTCAGTGACTTATATGTCACCCCCTTTTTTTTTTAATAAAGTATTGGACCTAATAAATTAAGTGTATTTTAAATCACAAGACATTTTCTGTTAAAGCACTTTTTTTTTAAATATTAATTATTTTCAATCATATATCTCGCTTATGGTTAGTCCTACATGAAAAATGCAAATAACTATTTTGTAGGAAATTTTATCAGCTTGAATTTTAGTAAAAAGATAAAAATTGATAGGAGTAACTGTTTTCGAGATATAAGCAAGAAACCAAAACACTGTTACCTTAATTAAGCGTTTGCATATAAGCAAATTTAGTACTATTAGTATTATTATTATTAATGTTATTGTTATTAATATGACAACTAAAGACAACTCTGAAACCTTTAGTGACTTTTATGTCTTTTCCTTTTTTCTCTACTAAAGTGTTAGACACAGTTAAATTAGTTTAATTTCAGTTTTTCAAACATTTTATTTTAAAGCAAATTTTTGTTAAATATCATTTATATCCAACTCTATAACTCGCTTATGGTTGGTCCTACAAGAAAAATGCAAATAACTATTTTGTAGAATATTTTATCAGCTTTAATTTTGAAAGAAAGACAAAAATTCATAGGAGTAACTGTTTTCGAGATATAAGCAAAAAACCAATAAGAAAGCTGTGACTGTTACTGAACAAAAATGTAATTCAGTTTTCAATGTTTGAGACGAAGACGAAACTGCAGCATTTAAAAACGACTCTGAAGACTTCAGTGACTTTTATGTCACTTTCTTTTTTTTCTAATAAAGTATTGGACCCAATAAATTAAGTGTATTTTAAATCACAAGGCATTTTCTGTTAAAGCACTTTTTTTTTAAATATTAATTATTTTCAATCATATATCTCGCTTATGGTTAGTCCTACATGAAAAATGCAAATAACTATTTTGTAGGAAATTTTATCAGCTTGAATTTTAGTAAAAAGATAAAAATTGATAGGAGTAACTGTTTTCGAGACATAAGCAAGAAACCAAAACACTGTTACCTTAATTAAGCGTTTGCATATAAGCAAATTTAGTACTATTAGTATTATTATTATTAATGTTATTGTTATTAATATGACAACTAAAGACAACTCTGAAACCTTTAGTGACTTTTATGTCTTTTTCTTTTTCTTCTACTAAAGTGTTAGACTCAATTAATTTAGTTTAATTTCGGTTTTTCAAACATTTTATTTTAAAGCAAATTTTTGTTAAATATTATTTATATCCAACTCTATAACTCGCTTATGGTTGGTCCTACAAAAAAATGCAAATAACTATTTTGTAGGAAATTTTATTAGCTTTAATTTTGAAAAAAAGATAAAAATTGATAGGAGAAACTATTTTCGAGATATAAGCAAGAAACCAAAAAAATGTTACGTTAATTAAGCGTTTGCATATAAGCAAATTTAGTACTATTAGTATTATTATTATTAATGTTATTGTTATTAATATGACGATTAAAGACGACTCTGAAACATTTAGTGACTTTTATGTCTTCTCCTTTTTCCTCTACTAAAGTGTTAGACACAATTAATTTAGTTTAATTCCGGTTTTTCAAGCATTTTATTTTAAAGCAAATTTTTGTTAAATATTATTTATATCCAACTCTATAACTCGTTTATGCTTGGTCCTACAAGAAAAATGTAAATAACTATTTTGTTGGAAATTTTATCAGCTTTAATTTTGAAAGAAAGATAAAATTTGATAGAAGTAACTGTTTTCGAGATATAAGCAAAAAACCAATAAGAAAACTGTAACTGTTACTGAACAAAAATGTAATTCAGTTTTCAATGTTTGAGACGAAGTCAAAAATGCACCATTTAAAAACGACTCTGAAGACTTCAGTGACTTTTATGTCACCTCCTTTTTCTTCTAATAAAGTATTGGACCCAACAAATTAAGTGTATTTTAAATCACAAGACATTTTCTGTTAAAACACTTTTTTTTAATTAATAATTATTTTCAAACTTATATCTCGCTTATGGTTAGTTCTACATGAAAAATGCAAATAACTATTTTGTAGGAAATTTTATCACCTTTAATTTTGGTGAAAAAGTAAAAATTGATAGGAGTAACTGTTTTCGAGATATAGGCAAAAAACAAAAAAACTGTTACCTTAATTAAGCGCTTGCATATAAGCAAATTTAGTACTACTAGTATTGTTATTATAAATGTTATTGTTATTAATATGACGACTAAAGACAACTTTAAGACTTTAGTGACTTTTATGTCTCCTCCTTTTTCCTCTACTAAAGTGTTAGACACAATTAATTTAGTTTAATTTCGGTTTTTCAAACATTTTATTTTAAAGCAAATTTTTGTTAAATATTAAAAACTATAAAATGGCTTAGATTGCCTAAAAACACAGATCACACATGATCTTTTGCATAAAAATGAGAAAACGCTCATGTAACACACAAAATAAGCTCCATTTTTCCTTTTTAAAAGTATTATTATTATTATTACTTTTGTTACTATTACTATTATTATTATTATTATTATTATTATTATTATTATTATTAAAAACTTATATTAAACAGACAGAAAACGTCGTATTCTGACACAACTTAAAACACAGATCACACATGATCTTTTGCATAGAAATGAGAAAACGCTCATATAACACAAAATAAGCTTCATTTTGGCTTAGAAAACTAAGCTTACTTTTACTACTACTATTATTTTTATTTTTATTATTATTATTATTACTATTATTTTTATTATTATTATTACTATTATTATTATTATTATTATTATTATTATTATTATTATTATTATTAATATTATTATTAAAGACCGATTATAACTTTTGTATAGTAAATGTTTTTATACCAGTTTTAAAATGAGTTATTAATTTTAGACAATTTCTTGCCTAAAAACACAGATCACAGATGATCTCCTGCATAGAAATGAGAAAACGCTCAGATAACACAAAATAAGCATCATTTTTGCTTAGAAAAACTAAGCTTTAATTTAGAAAGAAATTTATTATTATAAGTATTATTATCATTATTATTATTATTATTATTATTATTATTATTATTATTATTATTATTATTATTATTATTATTATTATTATTATTATTATTATTATTATTATTATTATTATTATTATTATTATTATTATTATTATTATTATTGTTTTTATTATTATTATTATTAAAAACTTATATTAAACAGACAGAAAACGTCGTATTCTGACACAAAAAAACGAATTACGTTATAGACTTGACGAGAACGGCGTATCTCGGACTCTTATAGGACTCTTATAGGGTCAAAAATTATCAGTTTGGATTAAAACAAATTATTTTTGTTGACTCTCAGTCTGAATTGTTTATCAGTTCAAACAAAAACGGCTTACTTTAGACGATCTTTTGCTTTGAACAAGAAAACTTACATCGAACAGACTAAAAACGTATTAATCTGGCATAAAAGAGCAATTTATGTATCACTTTGGATAAAGGCAGCTAATCCTATTCGTTTCATTGCTTAAAATAGACAAAATTGTTAATAAATCTAACAAAAACGCTGTATTCTAGCACAAAATACTAATTACATTATAGTTTCGACGGGAATAGCTTATTTGGAATGATTCTATGCTTCCAAACGAGTAAATTTTTAATAAACAGATGCCAAACATCATGTTTTGTCCTATAAAGACATTTTATATTGCAGTTTGTATTAAAACAAAATATTTTCGTTGATTCTTTGTTAGAAGCAGCAAACCTAACATTAAAGAATCTGAAAACTTTGTATTCGGACACAAACCACCGAATTTTGTTTCAGTTTAGACAAAAACGGTTGATTTTCGACAATATTTTGCTTTGAACAAGAAAGCTTATATCAAACTGACTAAAAACGTCTTATTTTAGCACAAAACAAAAGATTTGCGTTATAGTCTTAACGAGAGCTGTTAATTTCAAACGGATCTATACTTTGAAACGAGTAAACTTTCACTGTACAGAGGAAAAACATCTTATTTCGCCTTTTAAAAACGATTCATGCCACAGTTTGGATAAAAACCAATTATTTTCGTTAATTCATTGTTACAAACATGAAACCTTACATCAAAGTAACTGAAAACCCCTTATTCAGGCACAGAAATTCGAATTACGTTTCAGTCTGAACAAAAACTGCTTACTTTCGACGATCCTTTGTTTTGAATACAAAAACTTACATTAAAAAGATTAAAAACGTCTTATTCTGGCTGAAAACTGCAAATTATATATTACTCTAGATTAAAGCAATTTATCCTGATTACTCCTTTACTTAGAATAGAGTAAACTTGTATAAAACTTAATAGAAACTTTAAATTTCGTCTCAAAGAAATAATTTACGTTATAGTTTTGACCAGCACTGTTTATTTCAAACGATTTTATGATTCGAAACTAATGAACTTTTATGGGGCAGATGCAAAACCACATATTACAATATAAAGCGTTGTTTTAAAGCAAATTATTACCTTTTGCAACAAGAAATTTCACGTCAAAGAAACTGAAAACATCGTATCCATGCACAAATATCGAATTACGTATCAGTTTAGGCAAATACAGCTTATTTTAAACGATTCCTTGCTATAAACAAGAAAAATTTTATCAAACATATTGAAAATGTCTTATTCTCGAAAATAAGAGCAAATTATGTATCAGTTTTAACAAAAGCGGATTACTCTGTTTGATTCTATGCTTAGAGTAGAGTAAACTACTATAAAACGTAATGAAAACTCTATATTCAAGCTCAAAAGAACAAATTACGTTATAGTTTTGACAAAAAAAAATTATTTCGGACGACTACATATTTCGAAGTAAGCAAACTTTAATTGAACAAGTGCAAAAGCTAATACTTTGCTTTAAAATAACGATTTATGTGGTAATATGGTATTTTGCATCTGTCCTATAAAAGTTTACTCGTTTCGCTCCATTGAATCATTCGAAATAAATTATTTTGACACAACAACGAAAATAATTTTTTTGTTTAAACTGTAACATGTCGTTTTTATAAAACGAACTAAGACGTTTGGCATCTGTTTAGTGAAAGTTTTCTCGTTTGGGGGCATAAAATCGTTTGAAATTAAAAGTTCTGGTCAAAACTATAACGTAAATTATTTCTTTGAGACGAAATTTAAAGTTTTCATTAAGTTTTATACAAGTTTGCTCTATTCTAAGCAAAGGAGTAATCAGGATAAACTGCTTTTATCCAAAGTAATACATAATTTGCAGTTTTGAGCCAGAATAAGACGTTTTTAATCTTTTTAATGTAAGTTTTCGTGTTCAAAAGAAAGAATCGTCTAAAATAAGCAATTTGTGTCCAGACTGAAACGTAATTTGATTTTCTGGGCCTGAATAAGAGGTTTTCAGTTTCTTTGATGTAAGGTTTCTTGTTTGTAACAATGAATAAACGAAAATCATTGGTTTTAATCCAAACTGTGACATAAATCGTTTTTTAAAGGCGAAATCAGACGTTTTGCCTCTGTTCAGTGAAAGTATACTGGTTTCAAAGCATAGAATCGTTTGAAATTAACAGTTCTCGTCAAGACTATAACGCAAATCTTTAAAGTGATACAAAGAAATAACTTACGTAATAGTTTTGACCAGAACTCTTAATTTCAAACGATTTTATGCCCCCAAACGAGAAAACTTTCACTAAGCAGATGCCAAACGTCTTAGTTCGTTTTATAAAAGCGACTTATGTTACAGTTTAAACAAAAACAAATTATTTGTGTTGTTGTTGTGTCAAAATAATTTATTTCTAATGATTCAATGGAGCGAAACGGGTAAACTTTTATAGGACAGATGCAAAATATCATATTACCACATAAATCATTATTTTAAAGCAAAGTATTAGCTTTTGCACATGTTCAATTAAAGTTTGCTTACTTCGAAGTATGTAATCGTCCGAAATATTTTTTTTTGTCAAAACTATAACGTAATTTGCTCTTTTGAGCTTGAATATAGAGTTTTCATTACGTTTTATAGTAGTTTACTCTACTCTAAGCATAGAATCAAACAGAGTAATCCGCTTTTGTTAAAACTGATACATAATTTGCTCTTATTTTCGAGAATAAGACGTTTTCAATATGCTTGATAAAATTTTTCTTGTTTATAGCAAGGAATCGTTTAAAATAAGCTGTATTTGCCTAAACTGATACGTAATTAGATATTTATGTATGGATACGAAGTTTTCAGTTTCTTTGACGTGAAATTTCTTGTTGCAAATGGTAATAGTTTGCTTTAAAACAACGCTTTATATGGTAATATGTGGTTTTGCATCTGCCCCATAAAAGTTCATTAGTTTCGAATCATAATTTCGTTTGAAATAAACAGTGCTGGTCAAAACTATAACGTAAATTATTTCTTTGAGACGAAATTTAAAGTTTTCATTAAGTTTTATACAAGTTTACTCTATTCTAAGTAAAGGAGTAATCAGGATAAATTGCTTTTATCTAGAGTAATATATAATTTGCAGTTTTCAGCCAGAATAAGACGTTTTTAATCTTTTTAATGTAAGTTTTCGTGTTCAAAACAAAGGATCGTCTAAAATAAGCAGTTTTTGTCCAGACTGAAACGTAATTCGAATTTCTGTGCCTAAATAAGGGGTTTTCAGTTTCTTTGATGTAAGGTTTCTTGTTTGTAACAATGAATTAACAAAAATAATTGGTTTTTATCCAAACTGTGGCATGAATCAGCTTTAAGACTATAACGCAAATCTTTTGTTTTGTGCTAAAATAAGACGTTTTTAGTCAGTTTGATATAAGCTTTCTTGTTCAAAGCAAAATATTGTCGAAAATCAACCGTTTTTGTCTAAACTGAAACAAAATTCGGTGGTTTGTGTCCGAATACAAAGTTTTCAGATTCTTTAATGTTAGGTTTGCTGCTTCTAACAAAGAATCAAAGAAAATATTTTGTTTTAATACAAACTGCAATATAAAATGTCTTTATAGGACAAAACATGATGTTTGGCATCTGTTTATTAAAAATTTACTCGTTTGGAAGCATAGAATCATTCCAAATAAGCTATTCTCGTCGAAACTATAATGTAATTAGTATTTTGTGCTAGAATACAGCGTTTTTGTTAGATTTATTAACAATTTTGTCTATTTTAAGCAATGAAACGAATAGGATTAGCTGCCTTTATCCAAAGTGATACATAAATTGCTCTTTTATGCCAGATTAATACGTTTTTAGTCTGTTCGATGTAAGTTTTCTTGTTCAAAGCAAAAGATCGTCTAAAGTAAGCCGTGTTTGTTTGAACTGATGAACAATTCAGACTGAGAGTCAACAAAAATAATTTGTTTTAATCCAAACTGATAATTTTTGACCCTATAAGAGTCCTATAAGAGTCCGAGATACGCCGTTCTCGTCAAGTCTATAACGTAATTCGTTTTTTTGTGTCAGAATACGACGTTTTCTGTCTGTTTAATATAAGTTTTTAATAATAATAATAATAATAACAATAATAATAATAATAATAATAATAACAATAATAATAATAATAATAATAATAATAATAATAATAATAATAATAATAATAATAATAATAATAATAATAATAATAATAATAATAATAGAAATAAAAGTAAGCTTAGTTTTCTAAGCAAAAATGAAGCTTATTTTGTGTGTTATATGAGCGCTTTCTCATTTCTATGCAAGAAATCATCTGTGATCTGTATTTTTAGGCAAGAAATTGTCTAAAATTAATAACTCATTTTAAAACTGGTATAAAAACATTTACTATACAAAAGTTAATAATAATAATAATAATAATAATAATAATAATAGTAATAATAATAATAATAATAATAGTAATAATAATAATAATAATAATAATAATAATAATAATAATAATAATAATAATAATAATGATAATAATACTTATAATAATGAATTTCTTTCTAAATTAAAGCTTAGTTTTTCTAAGCAAAAATGATGCTTATTTTGTGTGTTATATGAGCGTTTTCTCATTTCTATGCAAGAGATCATCTGTGATCTGTGTTTTTAGGCAAGAAATTGAATAAAATTAATAACTCATTTTAAAACTGGTATAAAAACATTTACTATACAAAAGTTAATAATAATAATAATAATAATAATAATAATAATAATAATAATAATAATAATAATAATAATAATAATAATAATAATAATAATAATAATAGTAATAATAATAATAATAATAATAATAGTAATAATAATAATAATAATAATAATAATAATAATAATAATAATAATGATAATAATACTTATAATAATGAATTTCTTTCTAAATTAAAGCTTAGTTTTTCTAAGCAAAAATGATGCTTATTTTGTGTGTTATATGAGCGTTTTCTCATTTCTATGCAAGAGATCATCTGTGATCTGTGTTTTTAGGCAAGAAATTGAATAAAATTAATAACTCATTTTAAAACTGGTATAAAAACATTTACTATACAAAAGTTAATAATAATAATAATAATAATAATAATAATAATAATAATAATAATAGTAATAATAGAAACAATAATAATAATAATAATAATAATAATAATAATAATAATAATGATAATAATACTTATAATAATAAATTTCTTTCTAAATTAAAGCTTAGTTTTTCTAAGCAAAAATGATGCTTATTTTGTGTTATCTGAGCGTTTTCTCATTTCTATGCAAGAGATCATCTGTGATCTGTGTTTTTCGGCAAGAAATTGTCTAAAATTAATAACTCATTTTAAAACTGGTATAAAAACATTTACTATACAAAAGTTATAATCGGTCTTTAATAATAATAATATTAATAATAATAATAATAATAATAATAATAATAATAATAATAATAATAGTAATAATAATAATAAAAATAATAGTAATAATAATAATAATAATAATAATAATAATAATAACAATAATAATAATAATAATAATAATAATAATAATAATAGTAACAAAAGTAATAATAATAATAATACCTTTAAAAAGGAAAAATGGAGCTTATTTTGTGTGTTACATGAGCGTTTTCTCATTTTTATGCAAAAGATCATGTGTGATCTGTGTTTTTAGGCAATCTAAGCCATTTTATAGTTTTTAATATTTAACAAAAATTTGCTTTAAAATAAAATGTTTGAAAAACCGAAATTAAACTAAATTAATTGTGTCTAACACTTTAGTAGAGGAAAAAGGAGGAGACATAAAAGTCACTAAAGTCTTAAAGTTGTCTTTAGTCGTCATATTAATAACAATAACATTTATAATAACAATACTAGTAGTACTAAATTTGCTTATATGCAAGCGCTTAATTAAGGTAACAGTTTTTTTGTTTTTTGCCTATATCTCGAAAACAGTTACTCCTATCAATTTTTACTTTTTCACCAAAATTCAAGCTGATAAAATTTCCTACAAAATAGTTATTTGCATTTTTCATGTAGGACTAACCATAAGCGAGATATATGATTGAAAATAATTATTATTTAAAAAAAAGTGCTTTAACAGAAAATGTCTTGTGATTTAAAATACACTTAATTTATTGGGTCCAATACTTTATTAGAAGAAAAAGGAAGTGACATAAAAGTCACTGAAGTCTTCAGAGTCGTTTTTAAATGCTGCAGTTTCGTCTTCGTCTCAAACATTGAAAACTGAATTACATTTTTGTTCAGTAACAGTCACAGTTTTCTTATTGGTTTTTTGCTTATATCTCGAAAACAGTTACTCCTATCAATTTTTATCTTTCTGTCAAAATTAAAGCTGATAAAATTTCCTACAAAATAGTTATTTGCATTTTTCTTGTAGGACCAACCATAAGCGAGTTATAGAGTTGGATATAAATAATATTTAACAAAAATATGCTTTAAAATAAAATGTTTGAAAAACTGAAATTAAACTAATTTAACTGTGTCTAACACTTTAGTAGAGAAAAAAGAAATAGACATAAAAGTCACTAAAGGTTTCAGAGTTGTCTTTAGTTGTCATATTAATAACAATAACATTAATAATAATAATACTAATAGTACTAAATTTGCTTATATGCAAACGCTTAATTAAGGTAACAGTGTTTTGGTTTCTTGCTTATATCTCGAAAACAGTTACTCCTATCAATTTTTATCTTTCTTTCAAAATTAAAGCTTATAACATTTCCTACAAAATAGTTATTTGCATTTTTCTTGTAGGACCAACCATAAGCGTGTTATAAAGTTGGATATAAATAATATTTAACAAAAACTTGCTTAAAAATAAAATGTTTAAAATACTGAAATTAAACTAAATTAATTGTGTCTAACACTTTAGTAGAGAAAAAAGAAAAAGACATAAAAGTCACCAAAGTCTTCAGAATCGTTTTTAGTCGTCATATTAATAACAATAACATTAATAATAATAATACTAATAGTACTAAATCTGCTTATATGCAAGCGCTTTATTAAGGTAACAGTTTTTTGGTTTCTTGCTTATATCTCGAAAACAGTTACTCCTATGAATTTTTGTCTTTCTTTCAAAATTAAAGCTGATAAAATATTCTACAAAATAGTTATTTGCATTTTTCTTGTAGGACCAACCATAAGCGAGTTATAGAGTTGGATATAAATAATATTTAACAAAAATATGCTTTAAAATAAAATGTTTGAAAAACTGAAATTAAACTAATTTAACTGTGTCTAACACTTTAGTAGAGAAAAAAGAAATAGACATAAAAGTCACTAAAGGTTTCAGAGTTGTCTTTAGTTGTCATATTAATAACAATAACATTAATAATAATAATACTAATAGTACTAAATTTGCTTATATGCAAACGCTTAATTAAGGTAACAGTGTTTTGGTTTCTTGCTTATATCTCGAAAACAGTTACTCCTATCAATTTTTATCTTTTTACTAAAATTCAAGCTGATAAAATTTCCTACAAAATAGTTATTTGCATTTTTCATGTAGGACTAACCATAAGCGAGATATATGATTGAAAATAATTAATATTTAAAAAAAAAGTGCTTTAACAGAAAATGTCTTGTGATTTAAAATACACTTAATTTATTGGGTCCAATACTTTATTAGAAGAAAAAGGAAGTGACATAAAAGTCACTGAAGTCTTCAGAGTCGTTTTTAAATGCTGCAGTTTCGTCTTCGTCTCAAACATTGAAAACCGAATTACATTTTTGTTCAGTAACAGTCACAGTTTTCTTATTGGTTTTTTGCTTATATCTCGAAAACAGTTACTCCTATCAATTTTTATCTTTCTTTCAAAATTAAAGCTGATAAAATTTCCTACAAAATAGTTATTTGCATTTTTCTTGTAGGACCAACCATAAGCGAGTTATAGAGTTGGATATAAATAATATTTTACAAAAATTTGCTTTAAAATGAAATGTTTGAAAAACTGAAATTAAACTAATTTAATTGTGTCTAACACTTTAGTAGAGGAAAAAGAAGAAGACATAAAAGTCACTAAAGGTTTCAAAGTTGTCTTTAATCGTAATATTAATAACAATAACATTAATAATAATAATACTAATAGTACTAAATTTGCTTATATGCAAACGCTTAATTAAGGTAACAGTGTTTTGGTTTCTTGCTTATATCTCGAAAACAGTTACTCCTATCAATTTTTATCTTTTCACTAAAATTAAAGCTGATAAAATTTCCTACAAAATAGTTAATTGCATTTTTAATGTAGCACTAACCATAAGCGAGATATAAGTTTGAAAATAATTAAAATTTAAAAAAAAGTGCTTCAACAGAAAATGTCTTGTGATTTAAAATACACTTAATTTATTGGGTCCAATACTTTATTAGAAGAAAAAAGAGGTGACAGAAAGGTCACTGAAGTCTTTAGAGTCGTTTGTAAATGCTGCATTTTCGTCTTCGTCTCAAACATTGAAAACTGAATTACATTTTTGTTCAGTAACTGTTACAGTTTTCTTATTGGTTTTTTGCTTATATCTCGAAAACAGTTACTCCTATCAATTTTTATCTTTCTTTTAAAATTAAAGCTGATAAAGCTTCCTACAAAATAGTTGTTTGCATTTTTCTTGTAGGACCAACCATAAGCGAGTTATAGAGTTGGATATAAATAATATTTAACAAAAATTTGCTTTAAATAAAATGTTTGAAAAACCGAAATTAAACTAAATTAATTGAGTCTAACACTTTAGTAGAGAAAAAAGAAAAAGACATAAAAGTCACCAAAGTCTTCAGAATCGTTTTTAGTCGTCATATTAATAACAATAACATTAATAATAATAATACTAATAGTACTAAATTTGCTTATATGCAAACGCTTAATTAAGGTAACAGTGTTTTGGTTTCTTGCTTATATCTCGAAAACAGTTACTCCTATCAATTTTTATCTTTTTACTAAAATTCAAGCTGATAAAATTTCCTACAAAATAGTTATTTGCATTTTTTATGTAGGACTAACCATAAGCGAGATATATGATTGAAAATAATTAATATTTAAAAAAAAGTGCTTTAACAGAAAATGTCTTGTGATTTAAAATACACTTAATTTATTGGGTCCAATACTTTATTAGAAGAAAAAGGAAGTGACATAAAAGTCACTGAAGTCTTCAGAGTCTGCTGCAGTTTCGTCTTCGTCTCAAACATTGAAAACCGAATTACATTTTTGTTCAGTAACAGTCACAGTTTTCTTATTGGTTTTTTGCTTATATCTCGAAAACAGTTACTCCTATCAATTTTTATCTTTCTTTCAAAATTAAAGCTGATAAAATTTCCTACAAAATGGTTATTTGCATTTTTCTTGTACGACCAACCATAAGCGAGTTATAGAGTTGGATATAAATAATATTTAACAAAAATTTGCTTTAAAATAAAATGTTTGAAAAACTGAAATTAAACTAATTTAATTGTGTCTAACACTTTAGTAGAGGAAAAAGAAGAAGACATAAAAGTCACTAAAGGTTTCAAAGTTGTCTTTAATCGTCATATTAATATCAATAACATTAATAATAATAATACTAATAGTACTAAATTTGCTAATATGCAAACGCTTAATTAAGGTAACAGTGTTTTGGTTTCTTGCTCATATCTCGAAAACAGTTACTCTTATCAACATTTATCTTTTTACTAAAATTCAAGCTGATAAAATTTCCTACAAAATAATTATTTGCATTTTTTATGTAAGACTAACCATAAGCGAGATATAAGATTGAAAATAATTAATATTTAAAAAAGAAGTGCTTTAACAGAAAATGTCTTGTGATTTAAAATACACTTAATTTATTAGGTCCAATACTTTATTAGAAAAAAAGGGGGTGACATATAAGTCACTGAAGTCTTCAGAGTCGATTTTAAATGCTGCATTTTCGTCTTCGTCTCAAACATTGAAAACTGGATTACATTTTTGTTCTGAAACGGTAACAGTTTTTACATTGGTTTTTTGCTTATATCTCGAAAACAGTTACTCTTATCAATTTTTATCTTTCTTTCAAAATTAAAGCTGATAACATTTCCTACAAAATAGTTATTTGCATTTTTCTTGTGGGACCAACCATAAGCGAGTTATAAAGTTGGATATAAATAATATTTAACAAAAACTTGCTTAAAAATAAAATGTTTGAAATACTGAAATTAAACTAAATTAATTGTGTCTAACACTTTAGTAGAGAAAAAAGAAAAAGACATAAAAGTCACCAAAGTCTTCAGAATCGTTTTTAGTCGTCATATTAATAACAATAACATTAATAATAATAATACTAATAGTACTAAATCTGCTTATATGCAAGCGCTTTATTAAGGTAACAGTTTTTTGGTTTCTTGCTTATATCTCGAAAACAGTTACTCCTATGAATTTTTGTCTTTTTTTCAAAATTAAATCTGATAAAATTTCCTACAAAATAGTTATTTGCATTTTTCTTGTAGGACCAACCATAAGCGAGTTATAGAGTTGGATATAAATAATTTTTAACAAAAATTTGCTTTAAAATAAAATGTTTGAAAAACTGAAATTAAATTAATTTAATTGTGTCTAACACTTTAGTAGAGGAAAAAGGAAAAGACATAAAAGTCACTAAAGGTTTCAGAGTTGTCTTTAGTTGTCATATTAATAACAATAACATTAATAATAATAATACTAATAGTACTAAATTTGCTTATATGCAAACGCTTAATTAAGGCAACAGTGTTTTGGTTTCTTGCTTATATCTCGAAAACAGTTACTTCTATCAATTTTTATCTTTTTACTAAAATTCAAGCTGATAAAATTTCCTATAAAATAGTTATTTGCATTTTTCATGTAGGACTAACCATAAGCGAAATATATGATTGAAAATAATTAATATTTAAAAAAAAAGTGCTTTAACAGAAAATGTCATGTGATTTAAAATACACTTAATTTATTGGGTCCAATACTTTATTAGAAGAAAAAGGAAGTGACATAAAAGTCACTGAAGTCTTCAGAGTCGTTTTTAAATGCTGCAGTTTCGTCTTCGTCTCAAACATTGAAAACTGAATTACATTTTTGTTCAGTAACAGTCACAGTTTTCTTATTGGTTTTTTGCTTATATCTCGAAAACAGTTACTCCTATCAATTTTTATCTTTCTGTCAAAATTAAAGCTGATAAAATTTCCTACAAAATAGTTATTTGCATTTTTCTTGTAGGACCAACCATAAGCGAGTTATAGAGTTGGATATAAATAATATTTAACAAAAATTTGCTTTAAAATAAAATGTTTGAAAAACTGAAATTAAACTAATTTAATTGTGTCTAACACTTTAGTAGAGGAAAAAGAAGAAGACATAAAAGTCACTAAAGGTTTCAAAGTTGTCTTTAATCGTCATATTAATAACAATAACATTAATAATAATAATACTAATAGTACTAAATTTGCTTATATGCAAACGCTTAATTAAGGTAACAGTGTTTTGGTTTCTTGCTCATATCTCGAAAACAGTTACTCCTATCAACTTTTATTTTTTTACTAAAATTCAAGCTGATAAAATTTCCTACAAAATAATTATTTGCATTTTTTATGTAGGACTAACCATAAGCGAGTTATAAGATTGAAAATAATTAATATTTAAAAAAGAAGTGCTTTAACAGAAAATGTCTTGTGATTTAAAATACACTTAATTTATTAGGTCCAATATTTTATTAGAAAAAAAGGGGGTGACATATAAGTCACTGAAGTCTTCAGAGTCGATTTTAAATGCTGCATTTTCGTCTTCGTCTCAAACATTGAAAACTGAATTACATTTTTGTTCTGAAACGGTAACAGTTTTTACATTGGTTTTTTGCTTATATCTCGAAAACAGTTACTCCTATCAATTTTTATCTTTCTTTCAAAATTAAAGCTGATAACATTTCCTACAAAATAGTTATTTGCATTTTTCTTGTAGGACCAACCATAAGCGAGTTATAAAGTTGCATATAAATAATATTTAACAAAAACTTGCTTAAAAATAAAATGTTTGAAATACTGAAATTAAACTAAATTAATTGTGTCTAACACTTTAGTAGAGAAAAAAGAAAAAGACATAAAAGTCACCAAAGTCTTCAGAATCGTTTTTAGTCGTCATATTAATAACAATAACATTAATAATAATAATACTAATAGTACTAAATCTGCTTATATGCAAGCGCTTTATTAAGGTAACAGTTTTTTGGTTTCTTGCTTATATCTCGAAAACAGTTACTCCTATGAATTTTTGTCTTTCTTTCAAAATTAAAGCTGATAAAATATTCTACAAAATAGTTATTTGCATTTTTCTTGTAGGACCAACCATAAGCGAGTTATAGAGTTGGATATAAATAATATTTAACAAAAATTTGCTTTAAAATAAAATGTTTGAAAAACTGAAATTAAACTAATTTAACTGTGTCTAACACTTTAGTAGAGAAAAAAGGAAAAGACATAAAAGTCACTAAAGGTTTCAGAGCTGTCTTTAGTTGTCATATTAATAACAATAACATTAATAATAATAATACTAATAGTACTAAATTTGCTTATATGCAAACGCTTAATTAAGGTAACAGTGTTTTGGTTTCTTGCTTATATCTCGAAAACAGTTACTCCTATCAATTTTTATCTTTTTACTAAAATTCAAGCTGATAAAATTTCCTACAAAATAGTTATTTGCATTTTTTATGTAGGACTAACCATAAGCGAGATATATGATTGAAAATAATTAATATTTAAAAAAAAGTGCTTTAACAGAAAATGTCTTGTGATTTAAAATACACTTAATTTATTGGGTCCAATACTTTATTAGAAGAAAAAGGAAGTGACATAAAAGTCACTGAAGTCTTCAGAGTCTGCTGCAGTTTCGTCTTCGTCTCAAACATTGAAAACCGAATTACATTTTTGTTCAGTAACAGTCACAGTTTTCTTATTGGTTTTTTGCTTATATCTCGAAAACAGTTACTCCTATCAATTTTTATCTTTCTTTCAAAATTAAAGCTGATAAAATTTCCTACAAAATAGTTATTTGCATTTTTCTTGTACGACCAACCATAAGCGAGTTATAGAGTTGGATATAAATAATATTTAACAAAAATTTGCTTTAAAATAAAATGTTTGAAAAACTGAAATTAAACTAATTTAATTGTGTCTAACACTTTAGTAGAGGAAAAAGAAGAAGACATAAAAGTCACTAAAGGTTTCAAAGTTGTCTTTAATCGTCAAATTAATATCAATAACATTAATAATAATAATACTAATAGTACTAAATTTGCTAATATGCAAACGCTTAATTAAGGTAACAGTGTTTTGGTTTCTTGCTCATATCTCGAAAACAGTTACTCTTATCAACATTTATCTTTTTACTAAAATTCAAGCTGATAAAATTTCCTACAAAATAATTATTTGCATTTTTTATGTAAGACTAACCATAAGCGAGATATAAGATTGAAAATAATTAATATTTAAAAAAGAAGTGCTTTAACAGAAAATGTCTTGTGATTTAAAATACACTTAATTTATTAGGTCCAATACTTTATTAGAAAAAAAGGGGGTGACATATAAGTCACTGAAGTCTTCAGAGTCGATTTTAAATGCTGCATTTTCGTCTTCGTCTCAAACATTGAAAACTGGATTACATTTTTGTTCTGAAACGGTAACAGTTTTTACATTGGTTTTTTGCTTATATCTCGAAAACAGTTACTCCTATCTCAATTTTTATCTTTTTTTCAAAATTAAAGCTGAAAACATTTCCTACAAAATAGTTATTTGCATTTTTCTTGTAGGACCAACCATAAGCGAGTTATAAAGTTGGATATAAATAATATTTAACAAAAACTTGCTTAAAAATAAAATGTTTGAAATACTGAAATTAAACTAAATTAATTGTGTCTAACACTTTAGTAGAGAAAAAAGAAAAAGACATAAAAGTCACCAAAGTCTTCAGAATCGTTTTTAGTCGTCATATTAATAACAATAACATTAATAATAATAATACTAATAGTACTAAATCTGCTTATATGCAAGCGCTTTATTAAGGTAACAGTTTTTTGGTTTCTTGCTTATATCTCGAAAACAGTTACTCCTATGAATTTTTGTCTTTCTTTCAAAATTAAAGCTGATAAAATATTCTACAAAATAGTTATTTGCATTTTTCTTGTAGGACCAACCATAAGCGAGTTATAGAGTTGGATATAAATAATATTTAACAAAAATTTGCTTTAAAATAAAATGTTTGAAAAACTGAAATTAAACTAATTTAACTGTGTCTAACACTTTAGTAGAGAAAAAAGGAAAAGACATAAAAGTCACTAAAGGTTTCAGAGCTGTCTTTAGTTGTCATATTAATAACAATAACATTAATAATAATAATACTAATAGTACTAAATTTGCTTATATGCAAACGCTTAATTAAGGTAACAGTGTTTTGGTTTCTTGCTTATATCTCGAAAACAGTTACTCCTATCAATTTTTATCTTTTTACTAAAATTCAAGCTGATAAAATTTCCTACAAAATAGTTATTTGCATTTTTTATGTAGGACTAACCATAAGCGAGATATATGATTGAAAATAATTAATATTTAAAAAAAAGTGCTTTAACAGAAAATGTCTTGTGATTTAAAATACACTTAATTTATTGGGTCCAATACTTTATTAGAAGAAAAAGGAAGTGACATAAAAGTCACTGAAGTCTTCAGAGTCTGCTGCAGTTTCGTCTTCGTCTCAAACATTGAAAACCGAATTACATTTTTGTTCAGTAACAGTCACAGTTTTCTTATTGGTTTTTTGCTTATATCTCGAAAACAGTTACTCCTATCAATTTTTATCTTTCTTTCAAAATTAAAGCTGATAAAATTTCCTACAAAATAGTTATTTGCATTTTTCTTGTAGGACCAACCATAAGCGAGTTATAGAGTTGGATATAAATAATATTTAACAAAAATTTGCTTTAAAATAAAATGTTTGAAAAACTGAAATTAAACTAATTTAATTGTGTCTAACACTTTAGTAGAGGAAAAAGAAGAAGACATAAAAGTCACTAAAGGTTTCAAAGTTGTCTTTAATCGTCATATTAATAACAATAACATTAATAATAATAATACTAATAGTACTAAATTTGCTTATATGCAAACGCTTAATTAAGGTAACAGTGTTTTGGTTTCTTGCTCATATCTCGAAAACAGTTACTCCTATCAACTTTTATTTTTTTACTAAAATTCAAGCTGATAAAATTTCCTACAAAATAATTATTTGCATTTTTTATGTAGGACTAACCATAAGCGAGATATAAGATTGAAAATAATTAATATTTAAAAAAGAAGTGCTTTAACAGAAAATGTCTTGTGATTTAAAATACACTTAATTTATTAGGTCCAATATTTTATTAGAAAAAAACGGGGTGACATATAAGTCACTGAAGTCTTCAGAGTCGATTTTAAATGCTGCATTTTCGTCTTCGTCTCAAACATTGAAAACTGAATTACATTTTTGTTCTGAAACGGTAACAGTTTTTACATTGGTTTTTTGCTTATATCTCGAAAACAGTTACTCCTATCAATTTTTATCTTTCTTTCAAAATTAAAGCTGATAACATTTCCTACAAAATAGTTATTTGCATTTTTCTTGTAGGACCAACCATAAGCGAGTTATAAAGTTGGATATAAATAATATTTAACAAAAACTTGCTTAAAAATAAAATGTTTGAAATACTGAAATTAAACTAAATTAATTGTGTCTAACACTTTAGTAGAGAAACAAGAAAAAGACATAAAAGTCACCAAAGTCTTCAGAATCGTTTTTAGTCGTCATATTAATAACAATAACATTAATAATAATAATACTAATAGTACTAAATCTGCTTATATGCAAGCGCTTTATTAAGGTAACAGTTTTTTGGTTTCTTGCTTATATCTCGAAAACAGTTACTCCTATGAATTTTTGTCTTTCTTTCAAAATTAAAGCTGATAAAATATTCTACAAAATAGTTATTTGCATTTTTCTTGTAGGACCAACCATAAGCGAGTTATAGAGTTGGATATAAATAATATTTAACAAAAATTTGCTTTAAAATAAAATGTTTGAAAAACTGAAATTAAACTAATTTAACTGTGTCTAACACTTTAGTAGAGAAAAAAGGAAAAGACATAAAAGTCACTAAAGGTTTCAGAGCTGTCTTTAGTTGTCATATTAATAACAATAACATTAATAATAATAATACTAATAGTACTAAATTTGCTTATATGCAAACGCTTAATTAAGGTAACAGTGTTTTGGTTTCTTGCTTATATCTCGAAAACAGTTACTCCTATCAATTTTTATCTTTTTACTAAAATTCAAGCTGATAAAATTTCCTACAAAATAGTTATTTGCATTTTTTATGTAGGACTAACCATAAGCGAGATATAAGATTGAAAATAATTAATATTTAAAAAAGAAGTGCTTTAACAGAAAATGCCTTGTGATTTAAAATACACTTAATTTATTGGGTCCAATACTTTATTAGAAGAAAAAGGAAGTGACATAAAAGTCACTGAAGTCTTCAGAGTCGTTTTTAAATGCTGCAGTTTCGTCTTCGTCTCAAACATTGAAAACCGAATTACATTTTTGTTCAGTAACAGTCACAGTTTTCTTATTGGTTTTTTGCTTATATCTCGAAAACAGTTACTTCTATCAATTTTTATCTTTCTTTCAAAATTAAAGCTGATAAAATTTCCTACAAGATAGTTATTTGCATTTTTCTTGTAGGACCAACCATAAGCGAGTTATAGAGTTGGATATAAATAATATTTAACAAAAATTTGCTTTAAAATAAAATGTTTGAAAAACTGAAATTAAACTAATTTAATTGTGTCTAACACTTTAGTAGAGAAAAAAGGAAAAGACATAAAAGTCACTAAAGGTTTCAGAGCTGTCTTTAGTTGTCATATTAATAACAATAACATTAATAATAATAATACTAATAGTACTAAATTTGCTTATATGCAAACGCTTAATTAAGGTAACAGTGTTTTGGTTTCTTGCTTATATCTCAAAAACAGTTACTCCTATCAATTTTTATCTTTTTACTAAAATTCAAGCTGATAAAATTTCCTACAAAATAGTTATTTGCATTTTTTATGTAGGACTAACCATAAGCGAGATATAAGATTGAAAATAATTAATAGTTAAAAAAGAAGTGCTTTAACAGAAAATGTCTTGTGATTTAAAATACACTTAATTTATTAGGTCCAATACTTTATTAGAAAAAAAAGGGGGTGACATATAAGTCACTGAATTCTTCAGAGTCGATTTTAAATGCTGCATTTTCGTCTTCGTCTCAAACATTGAAAACTAAATTACATTTTTGTTCTGAAACGGTAACAGTTTTTACTTTGGTTTTTTGCTTATATCTCGAAAACAGTTACTCCTATCAATTTTTATCTTTTTTCAAAATTAAAGCTGATAACATTTCCTACAAAATAGTTATTTGCATTTTTCTTGTAGGACCAACCATAAGCGAGTTATAAAGTTGGATATAAATAATATTTAACAAAAACTTGCTTAAAAATAAAATGTTTGAAATACTGAAATTAAACTAAATTAATTGTGTCTAACACTTTAGTAGAGAAAAAAGAAAAAGACATAAAAGTCACCAGTCTTCAGAATCGTTTTTAGTCGTCATATTAATAACAATAACATTAATAATAATAATACTAGCAGTACTAAATCTGCTTATATGCAAGCGCTTTATTAAGGTAACACTTTTTTGGTTTCTTGCTTATATCTCGAAAACAGTTACTCCTATGAATTTTTGTCTTTCTTTCAAAATTAAAGCTGATAAAATATTCTACAAAATAGTTATTTGCATTTTTCTTGTAGGACCAACCATAAGCGAGTTATAGAGTTGGATATAAATAATATATATCAAAAATTTGCTTTAAAATAAAATGTTTGAAAAACTGAAATTAAACTAATTTAACTGTGTCTAACACTTTGGTAGAGGAAAAAGGAAAAGACATAAAAGTCACTAAAGGTTTCAGAGTTGTCTTTAGTTGTCATATTAATAACAATAACATTAATAATAATAATACTAATAGTACTAAATTTGCTTATATGCAAACGCTTAATTAAGGTAACAGTGTTTTGGTTTCTTGCTTATATCTCGAAAACAGTTACTCCTATCAATTTTTATCTTTTTACTAAAATTCAAGCTGATAAAATTTCCTACAAAATAGTTATTTGCATTTTTCATGTAGGACTAACCATAAGCGAGATATAAGTTTGAAAATAATTAATATTTTAAAAAAAAGTGCTTTAACAGAAAATGTCTTGTGATTTAAAATACACTTAATTTATTAGGTCCAATACTTTATTAGAAGAAAAAGGGGGTGACATATAAGTCACTGAAGTCTTCAGAGTCGATTGTAAATGCTGCATTTTCGTCTTCGTCTCAAACATTGAAAACTGAATTACATTTTTGTTCTGAAACGGTAACAGTTTTCACTTTGGTTTTTTGCTTATATCTCGAAAACAATTACTCCTATCAGTTTTTATCTTTTTTTCAAAATAAAGCTGATAAAATTTCCTACAAAATAGTTATTTGCATTTTTCTTGTAGGACCAACCATCAGCGAGTTATAAAGTTGGATATAAATAATATTTAACAAAAACTTGCCGTTACCGTTTCAGAACAAAAATGTAATTCAGTTTTCAATGTTTGAGACGAAGACGAAAATGCAGCATTTACAATCGACTCTGAAGACTTCAGTGACTTATATGTCACCCCCTTTTTCTTCTAATAAAGTATTGGACCTAATAAATTAAGTGTATTTTAAATCACAAGACATTTTCTGTTAAAGCACTTTTTTTTTAAATATTAATTATTTTCAAACTTATATCTCGCTTATGGTTAGTCCTACATGAAAAATGCAAATAACTATTTTGTAGGAAATTTTATCAGCTTGAATTTTAGTAAAAAGATAAAAATTGATAGGAGTAACTGTTTTCGAGATATAAGCAAGAAACCAAAACACTGTTACCTTAATTAAGCGTTTGCATATAAGCAAATTTAGTACTATTAGTATTATTATTATTAATGTTATTGTTATTAATATGACAACTAAAGACAACTCTGAAACCTTTAGTGACTTTTATGTTTTTTCCTTTTTTCTCTACTAAAGTGTTAGACACAGTTAAATTAGTTTAATTTCAGTTTTTCAAACATTTTATTTTAAAGCAAATTTTTGTTAAATATTATTTATATCCAACTCTATAACTCGCTTATGGTTGGTCCTACAAGAAAAATGCAAATAACTATTCTGTAGAATATTTTATCAGCTTTAATTTTAAAAGAAAGACAAAAATTCATAGGAGTAACTGTTTTCGAGATATAAGCAAGAAACCAAAAAATTGTTACCTTAATAAAGCGCTTGCATATAAGCAGATTTAGTACTATTAGTATTATTATTATTAATGTTATTGTTATTAATATGACGACTAAAAACGATTCTGAGGACTTTGGTGACTTTTATGTCCTTTTCTTTTTTCTCTACTAAAGTGTTAGACACAATTAATTTAGTTTAATTTCAGTATTTCAAACATTTTATTTTTAAGCAAGTTTTTGTTAAATATTATTTATTTCCAACTTTATAACTCGCTTATGGTTGGTCCTACAAGAAAAATGCAAATAACTATTTTGTAGGAAATGTTATCAGCTTTAATTTTGAAAGAAAGATAAAAATTGATAGGAGTAACTGTTTTCGAGATATAAGCAAAAAACCAAAGTAAAAACTGTTACCGTTTCAGAACAAAAATGTAATTCAGTTTTCAATGTTTGAGACGAAGACGAAAATGCAGCATTTAAAATCGACTTTGAAGACTTCAGTGACTTATATGTCACCCCCTTTTTTTTCTAATAAAGTATTGGACCTAATAAATTAAGTGTATTTTAAATCACAAGACATTTTCTGTTAAAGCACTTCTTTTTTAAATATTAATTATTTTCAATCTTATATCTCGCTTATGGTTAGTCCTACATAAAAAATGCAAATAACTATTTTGTAGGAAATTTTATCAGCTTGAATTTTAGTAAAAAGATAAAAATTGATAGGAGTAACTGTTTTCGAGATATGAGCAAGAAACCAAAACACTGTTACCTTAATTAAGCGTTTGCATATAAGCAAATTTAGTACTATTAGTATTATTATTATTAATGTTATTGTTATTAATATGACGATTAAAGACAACTTTGAAACCTTCAGTGACTTTTATGTCTTCTTCTTTTTCCTCTACTAAAGTGTTAGACACAATTAAATTAGTTTAATTTCAGTTTTTCAAACATTTTATTTTAAAGCAAATTTTTGTTAAATATTATTTATATCCAACTCTATAACTCGCTTATGGTTGGTCCTACAAGAAAAATGCAAATAACTATTTTGTAGGAAATTTTATCAGCTTTAATTTTGAAAGAAAGATAAAAATTGATAGGAGTAACTGTTTTCGAGATATAAGCAAAAAACCAATAAGAAAACTGTGACTGTTACTGAACAAAAATGTAATTCGGTTTTCAATGTTTGAGACGAAGACGAAACTGCAGCATTTAAAAACGACTCTGAAGACTTCAGTGACTTTTATGTCACTTTCTTTTTCTTCTAATAAAGTATTGGACCCAATAAATTAAGTGTATTTTAAATCACAAGACATTTTCTGTTAAAGCACTTTTTTTTTAAATATTAATTATTTTCAATCATATATCTCGCTTATGGTTAGTCCTACATGAAAAATGCAAATAACTATTTTGTAGGAAATTTTATCAGCTTGAATTTTAGTAAAAAGATAAAAATTGATAGGAGTAACTGTTTTCGAGATATAAGCAAGAAACCAAAACACTGTTACCTTAATTAAGCGTTTGCATATAAGCAAATTTAGTACTATTAGTATTATTATTATTAATGTTATTGTTATTAATATGACAACTAAAGACAACTCTGAAACCTTTAGTGACTTTTATGTCTTTTCCTTTTTTCTCTACTAAAGTGTTAGACACAGTTAAATTAGTTTAATTTCAGTTTTTCAAACATTTTATTTTAAAGCAAATTTTTGTTAAATATTATTTATATCCAACTCTATAACTCGCTTATGGTTGGTCCTACAAGAAAAATGCAAATAACTATTCTGTAGAATATTTTATCAGCTTTAATTTTGAAAGAAAGACAAAAATTCATGGGAGTAACTGTTTTCGAGATATAAGCAAGAAACCAAAAAACTGTTACCTTAATAAAGCGCTTGCATATAAGCAGATTTAGTACTATTAGTATTATTATTATTAATGTTATTGTTATTAATATGACGACTAAAAACGATTCTGAAGACTTTGGTGACTTTTATGTCCTTTTCTTTTTTCTCTACTAAAGTGTTAGACACAATTAATTTAGTTTAATTCAGTATTTCAAACATTTTATTTTTAAGCAAGTTCTTGTTAAATATTATTTATATCCAACTTTATAACTCGCTTATGGTTGGTCCTACAAGAAAAATGCAAATAACTATTTTGTAGGAAATGTTATCAGCTTTAATTTTGAAAGAAAGATAAAAATTGATAGGAGTAACTGTTTTCGAGATATAAGCAAAAAACCAAAGTAAAAACTGTTATCGTTTCAGAACAAAAATGTAATTCAGTTTTCAATGTTTGAGACGAAGACGAAAATGCAGCATTTAAAATCGACTCTGAAGACTTCAGTGACTTATATGTCACTCCCTTTTTTTTCTAATAAAGTATTGGACCTAATAAATTAAGTGTATTTTAAATCACAAGACATTTTCTGTTAAAGCACTTCTTTTTTAAATATTAATTATTTTCAATCTTATATCTCGCTTATGGTTAGTCCTACATAAAAAATGCAAATAACTATTTTGTAGGAAATTTTATCAGCTTGAATTTTAGTAAAAAGATAAAAATTGATAGAAGTAACTGTTTTCGAGATATGAGCAAGAAACCAAAACACTGTTACCTTAATTAAGCGTTTGCATATAAGCAAATTTAGTACTATTAGTATTATTATTATTAATGTTATTGTTATTAATATGACGATTAAAGACAACTTTGAAACCTTTAGTGACTTTTATGTCTTCTTCTTTTTCCTCTACTAAAGTGTTAGTCACAATTAAATTAGTTTAATTTCAGTTTTTCAAACATTTTATTTTAAAGCAAATTTTTGTTAAATATTATTTATATCCAACTCTATAACTCGCTTATGGTTGGTCCTACAAGAAAAATGCAAATAACTGTTTTGTAGGAAATTTTATCAGCTTTAATTTTGAAAGAAAGATAAAAATTGATAGGAGTAACTGTTTTCGAGATATAAGCAAGAAACCAAAAAACTGTTACCTTAATAAAGCGCTTGCATATAAGCAGATTTAGTACTATTAGTATTATTATTATTAATGTTATTGTTATTAATATGACGACTAAAAACGATTCTGAAGACTTTGGTGACTTTTATGTCCTTTTCTTCTTTCTCTACTAAAGTGTTAGACACAATTAATTTAGTTTAATTTCAGTATTTCAAACATTTTATTTTTAAGCAAGTTTTTGTTAAATATTATTTATATCCAACTCTATAACTCGCTTATGGTTGGTCCTACAAGAAAAATGCAAATAACTATTTTGTAGGAAATTTTATCAGCTTTAATTTTGACAGAAAGATAAAAATTGATAGGAGTAACTGTTTTCGAGATATAAGCAAAAAACCAATAAGAAAACTGTGACTGTTACTGAACAAAAATGTAATTCAGTTTTCAATGTTTGAGACGAAGACGAAACTGCAACATTTAAAAACGACTCTGAAGACTTCAGTGACTTTTATGTCACTTCCTTTTTCTTCTAATAAAGTATTGGACCCAATAAATTAAGTGTATTTTAAATCACAAGACATTTTCTGTTAAAGCACTTTTTTTTTAAATATTAATTATTTTCAATCATATATTTCGCTTATGGTTAGTCCTACATGAAAAATGCAAATAACTATTTTATAGGAAATTTTATCAGCTTGAATTTTAGTAAAAAGATAAAAATTGATAGAAGTAACTGTTTTCGAGATATAAGCAAGAAACCAAAACACTGTTGCCTTAATTAAGCGTTTGCATATAAGCAAATTTAGTACTATTAGTATTATTATTATTAATGTTATTGTTATTAATATGACAACTAAAGACAACTCTGAAACCTTTAGTGACTTTTATGTCTTTTCCTTTTTCCTCTACTAAAGTGTTAGACACAATTAAATTAATTTAATTTCAGTTTTTCAAACATTTTATTTTAAAGCAAATTTTTGTTAAAAATTATTTATATCCAACTCTATAACTCGCTTATGGTTGGTCCTACAAGAAAAATGCAAATAACTATTTTGTAGGAAATTTTATCAGATTTAATTTTGAAAAAAAGACAAAAATTCATAGGAGTAACTGTTTTCGAGATATAAGCAAGAAACCAAAAAACTGTTACCTTAATAAAGCGCTTGCATATAAGCAGATTTAGTACTATTAGTATTATTATTATTAATGTTATTGTTATTAATATGACGACTAAAAACGATTCTGAAGACTTTGGTGACTTTTATGTCTTTTTCTTTTTTCTCTACTAAAGTGTTAGACACAATTAATTTAGTTTAATTTCAGTATTTCAAACATTTTATTTTTAAGCAAGTTTTTGTTAAATATTATTTATATCCAACTTTATAACTCGCTTATGGTTGGTCCTACAAGAAAAATGCAAATAACTATTTTGTAGGAAATGTTATCAGCTTTAATTTTGAAAGAAAGATAAAAATTGATAGGAGTAACTGTTTTCGAGATATAAGCAAAAAACGAAAGTAAAAACTGTTACCGTTTCAGAACAAAAATGTAATTCAGTTTTCAATGTTTGAGACGAAGACGAAAATGCAGCATTTAAAATCGACTCTGAAGACTTCAGTGACTTATATGTCACCTCCTTTTTTTCTAATAAAGTATTGGACCTAATAAATTAAGTGTATTTTAAATCACAAGACATTTTCTGTTAAAGCACTTCTTTTTTAAATATTAATTATTTTCAATCTTATATCTCGCTTATGGTTAGTCCTACATAAAAAATGCAAATAATTATTTTGTAGGAAATTTTATCAGCTTGAATTTTAGTAAAAAGATAAAAGTTGATAGGAGTAACTGTTTTCGAGATATGAGCAAGAAACCAAAACACTGTTACCTTAATTAAGCGTTTGCATATAAGCAAATTTAGTACTATTAGTATTATTATTATTAATGTTATTGTTATTAATATGACGATTAAAGACAACTTTGAAACCTTTAGTGACTTTTATGTCTTCTTCTTTTTCCTCTACTAAAGTGTTAGACACAGTTAAATTAGTTTAATTTCAGTTTTTCAAACATTTTATTTTAAAGCAAATTTTTGTTAAATATTATTTATATCCAACTCTATAACTCGCTTATGGTTGGTCCTACAAGAAAAATGCAAATAACTATTTTGTAGAATATTTTATCAGCTTTAATTTTGAAAGAAAGACAAAAATTCATAGGAGTAACTGTTTTCGAGATATAAGCAAGAAACCAAAAAACTGTTACCTTAATAAAGCGCTTGCATATAAGCAGATTTAGTACTATTAGTATTATTATTATTAATGTTATTGTTATTAATATGACGACTAAAAACGATTCTGAAGACTTTGGTGACTTTTATGTCTTTTTCTTTTTTCTCTACTAAAGTGTTAGACACAATTAATTTAGTTTAATTTCAGTATTTCAAACATTTTATTTTTAAGCAAGTTTTTGTTAAATATTATTTATATCCAACTTTATAACTCGCTTATGGTTGGTCCTACAAGAAAAATGCAAATAACTATTTTGTAGGAAATGTTATCGGCTTTAATTTTGAAAGAAAGATAAAAATTGATAGGAGTAACTGTTTTCGAGATATAAGCAAAAAACCAAAGTAAAAACTGTTACCGTTTCAGAACAAAAATGTAATTCAGTTTTCAATGTTTGAGACGAAGACGAAAATGCAGCATTTAAAATCGACTCTGAAGACTTCAGTGACTTATATGTCACCCCCTTTTTTTTTAATAAAGTATTGGACCTAATAAATTAAGTGTATTTTAAATCACAAGACATTTTCTGTTAAAGCACTTCTTTTTTAAATATTAATTATTTTCAATCTTATATCTCGCTTATGGTTAGTCCTACATAAAAAATGCAAATAACTATTTTGTAGGAAATTTTATCAGCTTGAATTTTAGTAAAAAAATAAAAATTGATAGGAGTAACTGTTTTCGAGATATGAGCAAGAAACCAAAACACTGTTACCTTAATTAAGCGTTTGCATATAAGCAAATTTAGTACAATTAGTATTATTATTATTAATGTTATTGTTATTAATATGACGATTAAAGACAACTTTGAAACCTTTAGTGACTTTTATGTCTTCTTCTTTTTCCTCTACTAAAGTGTTAGACACAATTAAATTAGTTTAATTTCAGTTTTTCAAACATTTTATTTTAAAGCAAATTTTTGTTAAATATTATTTATATCCAACTCTATAACTCGCTTATGGTTGGTCCTACAAGAAAAATGCAAATAACTATTTTGTAGGAAATTTTATCAGCTTTAATTCTGAAAGAAAGATAAAAATTGATAGGAGTAACTGTTTTCGAGATATAAGCAAAAAACCAATAAGAAAACTGTGACTGTTACTGAACAAAAATGTAATTCGGTTTTCAATGTTTGAGACGAAGACGAAACTGCAGCATTTAAAAACGACTCTAAAGACTTCAGTGACTTTTATGTCACTTCCTTTTTCTTCTAATAAAGTATTGGACCCAATAAATTAAGTGTATTTTAAATTACAAGACATTTTCTGTTAAAGCACTTTTTTTTTAAATATTAATTATTTTCAATCATATATCTCGCTTATGGTTAGTCCTACATGAAAAATGCAAATAACTATTTTGTAGGAAATTTTATCAGCTTGAATTTTAGTAAAAAGATAAAAATTGATAGGAGTAACTGTTTTCGAGATATAAGCAAGAAACCAAAACACTGTTACCTTAATTAAGCGTTTGCATATAAGCAAATTTAGTACTATTAGTATTATTATTATTAATGTTATTGTTATTAATATGACAACTAAAGACAACTCTGAAACCTTTAGTGACTTTTATGTCTTTTCCTTTTTTCTCTACTAAAGTGTTAGACACAGTTAAATTAGTTTAATTTCCGTTTTTCAAACATTTTATTTTAAAGCAAATTTTTGTTAAATATTATTTATATCCAACTCTATAACTCGCTTATGGTTGGTCCTACAAGAAAAATGCAAATAACTATTTTGTAGAATATTTTATCAGCTTTAATTTTGAAAGAAAGACAAAAATTCATAGGAGTAACTGTTTTCGAGATATAAGCAAGAAACCAAAAAACTGTTACCTTAATAAAGCGCTTGCATATAAGCAGATTTAGTACTATTAGTATTATTATTATTAATGTTATTGTTATTAATATGACGACAAAAAACGATTCTGAAGACTTTGGTGACTTTTATGTCTTTTTCTTTTTTCTCTACTAAAGTGTTAGACACAATTAATTTAGTTTAATTTCAGTATTTCAAACATTTTATTTTTAAGCAAGTTTTTGTTAAATATTATTTATATCCAACTTTATAACTCGCTTATGGTTGGTCTTACAAGAAAAATGCAAATAACTATTTTGTAGGAAATGTTATCAGCTTTAATTTTGAAAGAAAGATAAAAATTGATAGGAGTAACTGTTTTTGAGATATAAGCAAAAAACCAAAGTAAAAACTGTTACCGTTTCAGAACAAAAATGTAATTCAGTTTTCAATGTTTGAGACGAAGACGAAAATGCAGCATTTAAAATCGACTCTGAAGACTTCAGTGACTTATATGTCACCCCCTTTTTTTTTAATAAAGTATTGGACCTAATAAATTAAGTGTATTTTAAATCACCAGACATTTTCTGTTAAAGCACTTCTTTTTTAAATATTAATTATTTTCAATCTTATATCTCGCTTATGGTTAGTCCTACATAAAAAATGCAAATAACTATTTTGTAGGAAATTTTATCAGCTTGAATTTTAGTAAAAAAGTAAAAATTGATAGGAGTAACTGTTTTCGAGATATGAGCAAGAAACCAAAACACTGTTACCTTAATTAAGCGTTTGCATATAAGCAAATTTAGTACTATTAGTATTATTATTATTAATGTTATTGTTATTAATATGACGATTAAAGACAACTTTGAAACCTTTAGTGACTTTTATGTCTTCTTCTTTTTCCTCTACTAAAGTGTTAGACACAATTAAATTAGTTTAATTTCAGTTTTTCAAACATTTTATTTTAAAGCAAATTTTTGTTAAATATTATTTATATCCAACTCTATAACTCGCTTATGGTTGGTCCTACAAGAAAAATGCAAATAACTATTTTGTAGGAAATTTTATCAGCTTTAATTTTGACAGAAAGATAAAAATTGATAGGAGTAACTGTTTTCGAGATATAAGCAAAAAACCAATAAGAAAACTGTGACTGTTACTGAACAAAAATGTAATTCAGTTTTCAATGTTTGAGACGAAGACGAAACTGCAGCATTTAAAAACGACTCTGAAGACTTCAGTGACTTTTATGTCACTTCCTTTTTCTTCTAATAAAGTATTGGACCCAATAAATTAAGTGTATTTTAAATCACAAGACATTTTCTGTTAAAGCACTTCTTTTTTAAATATTAATTATTTTCAATCATATATCTCGCTTATGGTTAGTCCTACATGAAAAATGCAAATAACTATTTTGTAGGAAATTTTATCAGCTTGAATTTTAGTAAAAAGATAAAAATTGATAGGAGTAACTGTTTTCGAGATATAAGCAAGAAACCAAAACACTGTTACCTTAATTAAGCGTTTGCATATAAGCAAATTTAGTACTATTAGTATTATTATTATTAATGTTATTGTTATTAATATGACAACTAAAGACAACTCTGAAACCTTTAGTGACTTTTATGTCTTTTCCTTTTTTCTCTACTAAAGTGTTAGACACAGTTAAATTAGTTTAATTTCCGTTTTTCAAACATTTTATTTTAAAGCAAATTTTTGTTAAATATTATTTATATCCAACTCTATAACTCGCTTATGGTTGGTCCTACAAGAAAAATGCAAATAACTATTTTGTAGGAACTTTTATCAGCTTTAATTTTGACAGAAGGATAAAAATTCATAGGAGTAACTGTTTTCGAGATATGAGCAAGAAACCAAAACACTGTTACCTTAATTAAGCGTTTGCATATAAGCAAATTTAGTACTATTAGTATTATTATTATTAATGTTATTGTTATTAATATGACGATTAAAGACAACTTTGAAACCATTAGTGACTTTTATGTCTTCTTCTTTTTTCTCTACTAAAGTGTTAGACACAATTAAATTAGTTTAATTTCAGTTTTTCAAACATTTTATTTTAAAGCAAATTTTTGTTAAATATTATTTATATCCAACTCTATAACTCGCTTATGGTTGGTCCTACAAGAAAAATGCAAATAACTATTTTGTAGGAACTTTTATCAGCTTTAATTTTGAAAAAAAAATAAAAATTGATAGGAGTAACTGTTTTCGAGATATAAGCAAAAAACCAATAAGAAAACTATGACTGTTACTGAATTAAAATGTAATTCAGTTTTCAATGTTTGAGACGAAGATGAAACTGCAGCATTTAAAAACGACTCTGAAGACTTCAGTGATTTTTATGTCACTTTCTTCTTCTTCTAATAAAGTATTAGACCCAATAGATTAAGTGTATTTTAAATCACAAGACATTTTCTGTTAAAGCACTTTTTTTTAAATATTAATTATTTTCAATCATATATCTCGCTAATTGTTAGTCTTACATGAAAAATGCAAATAACTATTTTGTAGGAAATTTTATCAGCTTTAATTTTAGTAAAAAGATAAAAATTGATAGGAGTAACTGTTTTCGAGATATAAGCAAGAAACCAAAAAACTGTTACCTTAATAAAGCGCTAGCATATAAGCAAATTTAGTACTATTAGTATTATTATTATTAATGTTATTGTTATTAATATGACGATTAAAGACGACTCTGAAATTTTTAGTGACTTTTATGTCTTCTTCTTTTTCCTCTACTAAAGTGTTAGACACAATTAATTTAGTTTAATTTCAGTATTTCAAACATTTTATTTTAAAGCAAATTTTTGTTAAATATTATTTAAATCCATCTCTATAACTCGCTTATGCTTGGTCCTACAAGAAAAATGCAAATAACTATTTCGTAGGAAATTTTATCAGCTTTAATTTTAGTAAAAAGATAAGAATTGATAGGAGTAACTGTTTTCGAGATATAAGCAAGAAACCAAAAAACTGTTACCTTAATAAAGCGCTTGCATATAAGCAGATTTAGTACTATTAGTATTATTATTATTAATGTTATTGTTATTAATATGACGACTAAAAACGATTCTGAAGACTTTGGTGACTTTTATGTCTTTTTCTTTTTTCTCTACTAAAGTGTTAGACTCAATTAATTTAGTTTAATTTCGGTTTTTCAAACATTTTATTTAAAGCAGATTTTTGTTAAATATTATTTATATCCAACTCTATAACTCGCTTATGGTTGGTCCTATAAGAAAAATGCAAATAACTATTTTGTAGGAAGCTTTATCAGCTTTAATTTTAAAAGAAAGATAAAAATTGATAGGAGTAACTGTTTTCGAGATATAAGCAAAAAACCAATAAGAAAACTGTGACTGTTACTGAACAAAAATGTAATTCGGTTTTTAATGTTTGAGACGAAGACGAAACTGCAGCATTTAAAAACGACTCTGAAGACTTCAGTGACTTTTATGTCACTTCCTTTTTCTTCTAATATAGTATTGGACCTAATAAATTAAGTGTATTTTAAATCACAAGACATTTTCTGTTAAAGCACTTTTTTTTTAAATATTAATTATTTTCAATCATATATCTCGCTTATGGTTAGTCCTACATGAAAAATGCAAATAACTATTTTGTAGGAAATTTTATCAGCTTGAATTTTAGTAAAAAGATAAAAATTGATAGGAGTAACTGTTTTCGAGATATAAGCAAGAAACCAAAACACTGTTACCTTAATTAAGCGTTTGCATATAAGCAAATTTAGTACTATTAGTATTATTATTATTAATGTTATTGTTATTAATATGACAACTAAAGACAACTCTGAAACCTTTAGTGACTTTTATGTCTTTTCCTTTTTTCTCTACTAAAGTGTTAGACACAGTTAAATTAGTTTAATTTCAGTTTTTCAAACATTTTATTTTAAAGCAAATTTTTGTTAAATATTATTTATATCCAACTCTATAACTCGCTTATGGTTGGTCCTACAAGAAAAATGCAAATAACTATTTTGTAGAATATTTTATCAGCTTTAATTTTGAAAGAAAGACAAAAATTCATAGGAGTAACTGTTTTCGAGATATAAGCAAGAAACCAAAAAACTGTTACCTTAATAAAGCGCTTGCATATAAGCAGATTTAGTACTATTAGTATTATTATTATTAATGTTATTGTTATTAATATGACGACTAAAAACGATTCTGAAGACTTTGGTGACTTTTATGTCTTTTTCTTTTTTCTCTACTAAAGTGTTAGACACAATTAATTTAGTTTAATTTCAGTATTTCAAACATTTTATTTTTAAGCAAGTTTTTGTTAAATATTATTTATATCCAACTTTATAACTCGCTTATGGTTGGTCCTACAAGAAAAATGCAAATAACTATTTTGTAGGAAATGTTTTCAGCTTTAATTTTGAAAGAAAGATAAAAATTAATAGGAGTAACTGTTTTCGAGATATAAGCAAGAAACCAAAAAACTGTTAACTTAATTAAGCGTTTGCATATAAGCAAATTTAGTACTATTAGTATTATTATTATTAATGTTATTGTTATTAATATGACGATTAAAGACGACTCTGAAATCTTTAGTGACTTTTATGTCTTCTTCTTTTTCCTCTACTAAAGTGTTAGACACAATTAATTTAGTTTAATTTCAGTATTTCAAACATTTTATTTTAAAGCAAATTTTTGTTAAATATTATTTAAATCCATCTCTATAACTCGCTTATGCTTGGTCCTACAAGAAAAATGCAAATAACTATTTCGTAGGAAATTTTATCAGCTTTAATTTTAGTAAAAAGATAAAAATTGATAGGAGTAACTGTTTTCGAGATATAAGCAAGAAACCAAAAAACTGTTACCTTAATAAAGCGCTTGCATATAAGCAGATTTAGTACTATTAGTATTATTATTATTAATGTTATTGTTATTAATATGACGACTAAAAACGATTCTGAAGACTTTGGTGACTTTTATGTCTTTTTCTTTTTTCTCTACTAAAGTGTTAGACACAATTAATTTAGTTTAATTTCAGTATTTCAAACATTTTATTTTTAAGCAAGTTTTTGTTAAATATTACTTATATCCAACTTTATAACTCGCTTATGGTTGGTCCTACAAGAAAAATGCAAATAACTATTTTGTAGGAAATGTTATCAGCTTTAATTTTGAAAGAAAAATAAAAATTGATAGCAGTAACTGTTTTCGAGATATAAGTAAAAAACCAAAGTAAAAACTGTTACCGTTTCAGAACAAAAATGTAATTCAGTTTTCAATGTTTGAGACGAAGACGAAAATGCAGCATTTAAAATCGACTCTGAAGACTTCAGTGACTTATATGTCACCCCCTTTTTTTCTAATAAAGTATTGGACCTAAAAAATTAAGTGTATTTTAAATCACAAGACATTTTCTGTTAAAGCACTTTTTTTTTAAATATTAATTATTTTCAATCTTATATCTCGCTTATGGTTAGTCCTACATAAAAAATGCAAATAACTATTTTGTAGGAAATTTTATCAGCTTGAATTTTAGTAAAAAAATAAAAATTGATAGGAGTAACTGTTTTCGAGATATAAGCCAGAAACCAAAACACTGTTACCTTAATTAAGCGTTTGCATATAAGCAAATTTAGTACTATTAGTATTATTATTATTAATGTTATTGTTATTAATATGACGATTAAAGACAACTTTGAAACCTTTAGTGACTTTTATGTCTTCTTCTTTTTCCTCTACTAATGTGTTAGACACAATTAAATTAGTTTAATTTCAGTTTTTCAAACATTTTATTTTAAAGCAAATTTTTGTTAAATATTATTTATATCCAACTCTATAACCCGCTTATGGTTGGTCCTACAAGAAAAATGCAAATAACTATTTTGTAGGAAATTTTATCAGCTTTAATTTTGAAAAAAAAATAGAAATTGATAGGAGTAACTGTTTTCGAGATATAAGCAAAAAACCAATAAGAAAACTGTGACTGTTACTGAACTAAAATGTAATTCAGTTTTCAATGATTGAGACGAAGATGAAACTGCAGCATTTAAAAACGACTCTGAAGACTTCAGTGACTTTTATGTCACTTTCTTCTTCTTCTAATAAAGTATTAGACCCAATAAATTAAGTGTATTTTAAATCACAAGACATTTTCTGTTAAAGCACTTTTTTTTAAAAATTAATTATTTTCAATCATATATCTCGCTAATTGTTAGTCTTACATGAAAAATGCAAATAACTATTTTGTAGGAAATTTTATCAGCTTTAATTTTAGTAAAAAGATAAAAATTGATAGGAGTAACTGTTTTCGAGATATAAGCAAGAAACCAAAAAACTGTTACCTTAATAAAGCGCTTGCATATAAGCAGATTTAGTACTATTAGTATTATTATTATTAATGTTATTGTTATTAATATGACGACTAAAAACGATTCTGAAGACTTTGGTGACTTTTATGTCTTTTTCTTTTTTCTCTACTAAAGTGTTAGACACAATTAATTTAGTTTAATTTCAGTATTTCAAACATTTTATTTTTAAGCAAGTTTTTGTTAAATATTATTTATATCCAACTTTATAACTCGCTTATGGTTGGTCCTACAAGAAAAATGCAAATAACTATTTTGTAGGAAATGTTATCAGCTTTAATTTTGAAAGAAAAATAAAAATTGATAGCAGTAACTGTTTTCGAGATATAAGTAAAAAACCAAAGTAAAAACTGTTACCGTTTCAGAACAAAAATGTAATTCAGTTTTCAATGTTTGAGACGAAGACGAAAATGCAGCATTTAAAATCGACTCTGAAGACTTCAGTGATTTATATGTCACCCCCTTTTTTTCTAATAAAGTATTGGACCTAAAAAATTAAGTGTATTTTAAATCACAAGACATTTTCTGTTAAAGCACTTTTTTTTTAAATATTAATTATTTTCAATCTTATATCTCGCTTATGGTTAGTCCTACATAAAAAATGCAAATAACTATTTTGTAGGAAATTTTATCAGCTTGAATTTTAGTAAAAAAATAAAAATTGATAGGAGTAACTGTTTTCGAGATATAAGCCAGAAACCAAAACACTGTTACCTTAATTAAGCGTTTGCATATAAGCAAATTTAGTACTATTAGTATTATTATTATTAATGTTATTGTTATTAATATGACGATTAAAGACAACTTTGAAACCTTTAGTGACTTTTATGTCTTCTTCTTTTTCCTCTACTAATGTGTTGGACACAATTAAATTAGTTTAATTTCAGTTTTTCAAACATTTTATTTTAAAGCAAATTTTTGTTAAATATTATTTATATCCAACTCTATAACCCGCTTATGGTTGGTCCTACAAGAAAAATGCAAATAACTATTTTGTAGGAAATTTTATCAGCTTTAATTTTGAAAAAAAAATAAAAATTGATAGGAGTAACTGTTTTCGAGATATAAGCAAAAAACCAATAAGAAAACTGTGACTGTTACTGAACCAAAATGTAATTCAGTTTTCAATGTTTGAGACGAAGATGAAACTGCAGCATTTAAAAACGACTCTGAAGACTTCAGTGACTTTTATGTCACTTTCTTCTTCTTCTAATAAAGTATTAGACCCAATAAATTAAGTGTATTTTAAATCACAAGACATTTTCTGTTAAAGCACTTTTTTTTTAAATATTGATTATTTTCAAACTTACATCTCGCTTATGGTTAGTCCTACATGAAAAATGCAAATAACTATTTTGTTGGAAATTTTATCAGCTTTAATTTTAGTAAAAAGATAAAAATTGATAGGAGTAACTGTTTTCGAGATATAAGCAAGAAACCAAAAAACTGTTAACTTAATTAAGCGTTTGCATATAAGCAAATTTAGTACTATTAGTATTATTATTATTAATGTTATTGTTATTAATATGACGATTAAAGACGACTCTGAAATTTTTAGTGACTTTTATGACTTCTTCTTTTTCCTCTACTAAAGTGTTAGACACAATTAATTTAGTTTAATTTCAGTATTTCAAACATTTTATTTTAAAGCAAATTTTTGTTAAATATTATTTAAATCTATCTCTATAACTCGCTTATGCTTGGTCCTACAAGAAAAATGCAAATAACTATTTTGTAGGAAATTTTATCAGCTTTAATTTTAGTAAAAAGATAAGAATTGATAGGAGTAACTGTTTTCGAGATATAAGTAAAAAACCAAAGTAAAAACTGTTACCGTTTCAGAACAAAAATGTAATTCAGTTTTCAATGTTTGAGACGAAGACGAAAATGCAGCGTTTAAAATCGACTCTGAAGACTTCAGTGACTTATATGTCACCCCCTTTTTTTCTAATAAAGTATTGGACCTAAAAAATTAAGTGTATTTTAAATCACAAGACATTTTCTGTTAAAGCACTTTTTTTTTAAATATTAATTATTTTCAATCTTATATCTCGCTTATGGTTAGTCCTACATAAAAAATGCAAATAACTATTTTGTAGGAAATTTTATCAGCTTGAATTTTAGTAAAAAAATAAAAATTGATAGGAGTAACTGTTTTCGAGATATAAGCCAGAAACCAAAACACTGTTACCTTAATTAAGCGTTTGCATATAAGCAAATTTAGTACTATTAGTATTATTATTATTAATGTTATTGTTATTAATATGACGATTAAAGACAACTTTGAAACTTTTAGTGACTTTTATGACTTCTTCTTTTTCCTCTACTAATGTGTTAGACACAATTAAATTAGTTTAATTTCAGTTTTTCAAACATTTTATTTTAAAGCAAATTTTTGTTAAATATTATTTATATCCAACTCTATAACCCGCTTATGGTTGGTCCTACAAGAAAAATGCAAATAACTATTTTGTAGGAAATTTTCTCAGCTTTAATTTTGAAAAAAAAATAAAAATTGATAGGAGTAACTGTTTTCGAGATATAAGCAAAAAACCAAAGTAAAAACTGTTACCGTTTCAGAACAAAAATGTAATTCAGTATTCAATGTTTGAGACGAAGACGAAAATGCAGCATTTAAAATCGACTCTGAAGACTTCAGTGACTTTTATGTCACTTTCTTCTTCTTCTAATAAAGTATTAGACCCAATAAATTAAGTGTATTTTAAATCACAAGACATTTTCTGTTAAAGCACTTTTTTTTTAAATATTGATTATTTTCAAACTTACATCTCGCTTATGGTTAGTCCTACATGAAAAATGCAAATAACTATTTTGTTGGAAATTTTATCAGCTTTAATTTTAGTAAAAAGATAAAAATTGATAGGAGTAACTGTTTTCGAGATATAAGCAAAAAATCAATAAGAAAACTGTGACTGTTACTGAACCAAAATGTAATTCAGTTTTCAATGTTTGAGACGAAGATGAAACTGCAGCATTTAAAAACGACTCTGAAGACTTCAGTGACTTTTATGTCACTTTCTTCTTCTTCTAATAAAGTATTAGACCCAATAAATTAAGTGTATTTTAAATCACAAGACATTTTCTGTTAAAGCACTTTTTTTTTAAATATTGATTATTTTCAAACTTACATCTCGCTTATGGTTAGTCCTACATGAAAAATGCAAATAACTATTTTGTTGGAAATTTTATCAGCTTTAATTTTAGTAAAAAGATAAAAATTGATAGGAGTAACTGTTTTCGAGATATAAGCAAGAAACCAAAAAACTGTTAAATTAATTAAGCGTTAGCATATAAGCAAATTTAGTACGATTAGTATTATTATTATTAATGTTATTGTTATTAATATGACGATTAAAGACGACTCTGAAATTTTTAGTGACTTTTATGTCTTCTTCTTTTTCCTCTACTAAAGTGTTAGACACAATTAATTTAGTTTAATTTCAGTATTTCAAACATTTTATTTTAAAGCAAATTTTTGTTAAATATTATTTAAATCCATCTCTATAACTCGCTTATGCTTGGTCCTACAAGAAAAATGCAAATAACTATTTCGTAGGAAATTTTATCAGCTTTAATTTTAGTAAAAAGATAAGAATTGATAGGAGTAACTGTTTTCGAGATATAAGCAAGAAACCAAAAAACTGTTACCTTATAAGCGAGATATAAGATTGAAAATAATTAATATTTAAAAAAGAAGTGCTTTAACAGAAAATGTCTTGTGATTTAAAATACACTTAATTTATTAGGTCCAATACTTTATTAAAAAAAAAAGGGGGTGACATATAAGTCACTGAAGTCTTCAGAGTCGATTTTAAATGCTGCATTTTCGTCTTCGTCTCAAACATTGAAAACTGAATTACATTTTTGTTCTGAAACGGTAACAGTTTTTAATTTGGTTTTTTGCTTATATCTCGAAAACAGTTACTCCTATCAATTTTTATCTTTCTTTCAAAATTAAAGCTGATAACATTTCCTACAAAATAGTTATTTGCATTTTTCTTGTAAGACCAACCATAAGCGAGTTATAAAGTTGGATATAAATAATATTTAACAAAAACTTGCTTAAAAATAAAATGTTTGAAATACTGAAATTAAACTAAATTAATTGTGTCTAACACTTTAGTAGAGAAAAAAGAAAAAGACATAAAAGTCACCAAAGTCTTCAGAATCGTTTTTAGTCGTCATATTAATAACAATAACATTAATAATAATAATACTAATAGTACTAAATCTGCTTATATGCAAGCGCTTTATTAAGGTAACAGTTTTTTGGTTTCTTGCTTATATCTCGAAAACAGTTACTCCTATGAATTTTTGTCTTTCTTCCAAAATTAAAGCTGATAAAATATTCTACAAAATAGTTATTTGCATTTTTCTTGTAGGACCAACCATAAGCGAGTTATAGAGTTGGATATAAATAATATTTAACAAAAATTTGCTTTAAAATAAAATGTTTGAAAAACGGAAATTAAACTAATTTAACTGTGTCTAACACTTTAGTAGAGAAAAAAGGAAAAGACATAAAAGTCACTAAAGGTTTCAGAGTTGTCTTTAGTTGTCATATTAATAACAATAACATTAATAATAATAATACTAATAGTACTAAATTTGCTTATATGCAAACGCTTAATTAAGGTAACAGTGTTTTGGTTTCTTGCTTATATCTCGAAAACAGTTACTCCTATCAATTTTTATCTTTTTACTAAAATTCAAGCTGATAAAATTTCCTACAAAATAGTTATTTGCATTTTTCATGTAGGACTAACCATAAGCGAGATATATGATTGAAAATAATTAATATTTAAAAAAGAAGTGCTTTAACAGAAAATGTCTTGTGATTTAAAATACACTTAATTTATTGGGTCCAATACTTTATTAGAAGAAAAAGGAAGTGACATAAAAGTCACTGAAGTCTTCAGAGTAGTTTTTAAATGCTGCAGTTTCGTCTTCGTCTCAAACATTGAAAACTGAATTACATTTTTGTTCAGTAACAGTTACAGTTTTCTTATTGGTTTTTTGCTTATATCTCGAAAACAGTTACTCCTATCAATTTTTATGTTTCTGTCAAAATTAAAGCTGATAAAATTTCCTACAAAATAGTTATTTGCATTTTTCTTGTAGGACCAACCATAAGCGAGTTATAGAGTTGGATATAAATAATATTTAACAAAAATTTGCTTTAAAATAAAATGTTTGAAAAACTGAAATTAAACTAATTTAATTGTGTCTAACACTTTAGTAGAGGAAAAAGAAGAAGACAAGGAAGACAAAAATTCATAGGAGTAACTGTTTTCGAGATATAAGCAAGAAACCAAAAAACTGTTACCTTAATAAAGCGCTTGCATATAAGCAGATTTAGTACTATTAGTATTATTATTATTAATGTTATTGTTATTAATATGTCGACTAAAAACGATTTTGAAAACTTTGGTGACTTTTATGTCTTTTTCTTTTTTCTCTACTAAAGTGTTAGACACAATTAATTTAGTTTAATTTCAGTATTTCAAACATTTTATTTTTAAGCAAGTTTTTGTTAAATATTATTTATATCCAACTTTATAACTCGCTTATGGTTGGTCCTACAAGAAAAATGCAAATAACTATTTTGTAGGAAATTTTATCAGCTTGAATTTTAGTAAAAAGATAAAAATTGATAGGAGTAACTGTTTTCGAGATATGAGCAAGAAACCAAAACACTGTTACCTTAATTAAGCGTTTGCATATAAGCAAATTTAGTACTATTAGTATTATTATTATTAATGTTATTGTTATTAATATGACGATTAAAGACAACTTTGAAACCTTTAGTGAATTTTTTTCTTGCTTATTTCTCGAAAACAGTTACTCCTATCAATTTTTATCTTTTTACTAAAATTAAAGCTGATAAAATTTCCTACAAAATAGTTATTTGCATTTTTCTTGTAGGACCAAGCATAAGCGAGTTATAGAGATGGATATAAATAATATTTAACAAAAATTTGCTTTAAAATAAAATGTTTGAAATACTGAAATTAAACTAAATTAATTGTGTCTAACACTTTAGTAGAGGAAAAAGAAAAAGACATAAAAGTCACTAAAGGTTTCAGAGTCGTTTTTAGTCGTCATATTAATAACAATAACATTAATAATAATAATACTAATAGTACTAAATTTGCTTATATGCAAACGCTTAATTAAGGTAACAGTGTTTTGGTTTCTTGCTTATATCTCGAAAACAGTTACTCCTATCAATTTTTATCTTTTTACTAAAATTAAAGCTGATAAAATTTCCTACAAAATAGTTATTTGCATTTTTTTTGTAAGACCAACCATAAGCGAGTTATAGAGTTGGATATAAATAATCTTCAACAAAAATTTGCTTTAAAATAAAATGTTTGAAAAACCGAAATTAAACTAAATTAATTGAGTCTAACACTTTAGTATAGGAAAAAGGAGAAGACATAAAAGTCACCAAAGTCTTTAGAGTTTTTTTTAGTCGTCATTTTAATAACAATAACATTAATAATAATAATACTAATAGTACTAAATTTGCTTATATGCAAGCGCTTTATTAAGGTAACAGTTTTTTGGTTTTTGGCTTATATCTCGAAAACAGTTACTCCTATCAATTTTTATCTTTTTACTAAAATTAAAGCTGATAAAATTTCCTACAAAATAGTTATTTGCATTTTTTTTGAAGGACCAAGCATAAGCGAGTTATAGAGATGGATATAAATAATATTTAACAAAAATTTGCTTTAAAATAAAATGTTTGAAATACTGAAATTAAACTAAATTAATTGTGTCTAACACTTTAGTAGAGGAAAAAGAAAAAGACATAAAAGTCACTAAAGGTTTTAGAATCGTCTTTAGTCGTCATATTAATAACAATAACATTAATAATAATAATACTAATAGTACTAAATTTGCTTATATGCAAGCGCTTAATTAAGGTAACAGTTTCTTGCTTATATCTCGAAAACAGTTACTCCTATCAATTTTTATCTTTTTACTAAAATTAAAGCTTATAAAATTTCCTACAAAATAGTTATTTGCATTTTTTATGTAGAACTAACCATAAGCGAGATATAAGTTTGAAAATAATTAATATTTAAAGAAAAAGTGCTTTAACAGAAAATGTCTTGTGATTTAAAATACACTTAATTTAATGGGTCCAATACTTTATTAGAAGAAAAAGGAGGTGACATAAAAGTCACCAAAGTTTTCAGAGTTGTTTTTAGTACTAAATTTGCTTATATGTAAGCCCTTAATTAAGGTAACAGTTTTTTGGTTTCTTGCTTATATCTCGAAAACAGTTACTCCTATCAATTTATATCTTTTCACTAAAATTAAAGCTGATAAAATTTCCTACAAAATAGTTATTTGCATTTTTTATGTAGGACTAACCATAAGCGAGATATAAGTTTGTAAATAATTAATATTTAAAAAAAAATTGCTTTAACAGAAAATGTCTTGTGATTTAAAATACACTTAATTTAATGGGTCCAATACTTTATTAGAAGAAAAAAAACGTGACATAAAAGTCACTGAAGTTTTCAGAGTTGTTTTTAAATGCTGCATTTTCGTCTTAGTCTCAAATATTGAAAACTGAATTACATTTTTGTTCAGTAACAGTTACAGTTTTCTTATTGGTTTTTTGCTTATATCTCGAAACCAGTTACTCCTATCAATTTTTACCTTTTTTTCAAAATTAAAGCTGATACAATTTCCTACAAAATAGTTAATTGCATTTTTGTTGTAAGACCAACCATAAGCGAGTTATAGAGTTGGATATAAATAATCTTTAACAAAAATTTGCTTTAAAATAAAATGTTTGATAATCCGAAATTAAACTAAATTAATTCAGACTAACACATTAGTAGAGGAAAAAGGAGAAGACATAAAAGTCACCAAAATCTTGAGAGTCGTTTTTAGTCGTCATATTAATAACAATAACATTAATAATAATAATACTAATATTACTAAATTTGCTTATATGCAAGCGCTTAATTAAGGCAACAGTTTCTTGCTTATATCTCGAAAACAGTTACTCCTATCAATTTTTATCTTTTTACAAAAATTAAAGCTGATAAAATTTCCTACAAAATAGTTATTTGCATTTTTTATGTAGAACTAACCATAAGCGAGATATAAGTTTGAAAATAATTAATATTTAAAGAAAAAGTGCTTTAACAGAAAATGTCTTGTGATTTAAAATACACTTAATTTAATGAGTTCAATACTTTATTAGAAGAAAAAGGAGGTGACATAAAAGTCACCAAAGTCTTCAGAGTGGTTTTTAGTACTAAATTTGCTTATATGTAAGCCCTTAATTAAGGTAACAGTTTTTTGGTTTCTTGCTTATATCTCGAAAACAGTTACTCCTATCAATTTTTATCTTTTCACTAAAATTAAAGCTGATAAAATTTCCTACAAAATACTTATTTGCATTTTTCATGTAGGACTAACCATAAGCGAGATATAAGTTTGAAAATAATTAATATTTAAAAAAAAAGTGTTTTAACAGAAAATGTCTTGGGATTTAAAATACACTTAATTTATTGGGTCCAATAGTTTATTAGAAGAAAAAGGAGGTGACATAAAAGTCACTGAAGTCTTCAGAGTCGATTTTAAATGCTGCATTTTCGTCTTCGTCTCAAACATTGAAAACTGAATTACATTTTTGTTCAGTAACAGTTACAGTTTTCTTATTGGTTTTTTGCTTATATCTCGAAAACTGTTACTCCTATCGATTTTTATCTTTATTTCAAAATTAAAGCTGATAAAATTTCCTACAAAATCGTTATTTGCATTTTTCTTGTAGGACCAACCATAAGCGAGTTATTGAGTTGGATATGAATAATATTTAACAAAAATTTGCTTTAAAATAAAATGTTTGAAAAACTGAAATTAAACTAATTTAATTGTGTCTAACACTTTAGTAGAGGAAAAAGAAAAAGACATAAAAGTCACTAAAGGTTTCAGAGTCGTCTTTAGTCGTCATGTTAATAACAATAACATTAATGATAATAATACTAATAGTACTAAATTTGCTTATATGCAAACGCTTAATTAAGATAACAGTGTTTTGGTTTCTTGCTTATATCTCGAAAACAGTTACTCCTATAAATTTTTATCTTTTTACTAAAATTAAAGCTGATAAAATTTCCTACAAAATAGTTGTTTGCATTTCTTTTGTAAGACCAACCATAAGCGAGTTATAGAGTTGGATATAAATAATCGTCAACAAAAATTTGCTTTAAAATAAAATGTTTGAAAAACCGAAATTAAACTAAATTAATTGAGTCTAACACTTTAGTATAGGAAAAAGGAGAAGACATAAAAGTCACCAAAGTCTTCAGAGTCGTTTTTAGTCGTCATTTTAATAACAATAACATTAATAATAATAATACTAATAGTACTAAATTTGCTTATATGCAAGCGCTTTATTAAGGTAACAGTTTTTTGGTTTCTTGCTTATATCTCGAAAACAGTTACTCCTATCAATTTTTATTTTTTTACTAAAATTAAAGTTGATGAAATTTCCTACAAAATAGTTATTTGCATTTTTCTTGTAGGACCAAGCATAAGCGAGTTATAGAGATGAATATAAATAATATTTAACAAAAATTTGCTTTAAAATAAAATGTTTGAAATACTGAAATTAAAGTAAATTAATTGTGTCTAACACTTTAGTAGAGGAAAAAGAAGAAGACATAAAAGTCACTAAAGGTTTCAGAGTCGTCTTTAGTCGTCATATTATTAACAATAACATTAATAATAATAATACTATTAGTACTAAATTAGCTTATATGCAAACGCTTAATTAAGGTAACAGTTTTTTGGTTTCTTGCTTATATCTCGAAAACAGTTACTCCTATCAATTTTTATCTTTTTTTATTTTTATATCAAATTTTTGTTAAAGATTATTTATATCCAACTCTATAACTCGCTTATAGTTGGTCCTACAAAAAAATGCAAAAAACTATTTTGTAAAAAATTTTATCAGCTTTAATTTTGAAGGAAAGATAAAAATTGATAGGAGTAACTGTTTTCGAGATATAAGCAAAAAACCAAAGTGAAAACTGTAACAGTTACTAAACAAAAATGTAATTCAGTATTTAATGTTTGAGACGAAGACGAAAATGTAGCATTTACTGTCACCTCCTTTTTCTTCTAATTAAGTATTGGACCCAATAAATTAAGTGTATTTTAAATCACAAGACATTTTCTGTTAAAGCACATTTTTTTTAATTATTAATTATTTTCAAACTTATATCTTGCTTATGGTTAGTTCTACATGAAAAATGCAAATAACGATTTTGAAGGAAATTTTATCAGCTTTAATTTTGGTGAAAAGGTAAAAACTGATAGGAGTAACTGTTTTCGAGATATAAGCAAACAACAAAAAAACTGTTACCTTAATTAAGCGCTTGCATATAAGCAAATTTAGTACTAATAGTATTGTTATTATTAATGTTATTGTTATTAATATGACGACTAAAGACGATTCTGAAGAGTTTAGTGACTTTTATGTCTCCTCCTTTTTCCTCTACTAAAGTGTTAGACACAATTAATTTAGTTTAATTTCGGTTTTTCAAACATTTTATTTTAAAGCAAATTTTTGTTTAATATTATTTATATCCAACTCTATAACTTGCTTATGCTTGGTCCTACAAGAAAAATGTAAATAACTATTTTGGTGTTTTTGAGATATAAGCAAAAAACCAAAGTGAAAACTGTTACAGTTACTTAACAAAAATGTAATTCAGTTTTCAATGTTTGAGACGAAGACGAAAATGCAGCATTTAAAAACGACTCTGAAGACTTCAGTGACTTTTATGTCACCTCCTTTTTCTTCTAATAAAGTATTGGACCCAATAAATTAAGTGTATTTTAAATCACAAGACATTTTCTGTTAAAGCACTTTTTTTTTAAATATTAATTATTTTCAAACTTATATCTCGCTTATGGTTAGTCCTACATAAAAAATGCAAATAAATATTTTGTAGGAAATTTTATCAGCTTTAATTTTAGTAAAAAGATAACAATTGATAGGAGTAACTGTTTTTGAGATATAAGCAAGAAACTGTTACCTTAATTAACCGCTTGCATATAAGCAAATTTAGTAATATTAGTATTATTATTATTAATGTTATTGTTATTAATATGACGACTAAAAACGACTCTCAAGACTTTGGTGACTTTTATGTCTTCTCTTTTTTCCTCTACTAAAGTGTTAGTCTTAATTAATTTAGTTTAATTTCGGTTTTTCAAACATTTTATTTATTTTTATTTTTATAGGAGTAACTGTTTTCGAGATATAAGCAAAAAACCAATAAGAAAACTGTAACTGTTACTGAACAAAAATGTAATTCAGTTTTCAATGTTTGAGACAAAGACAAAAATGCAGCATTTAAAATCGACTCTGAAGACTTTAGTGACTGTTATGCCTCCTCCTTTTTCTTCTAATAAAATATTGGACCCATTAAATTAAGTGTATTTTAAATCACAAGACATTTTCTGGTAAAGCACTTTTTTTTTAAATATTAATTATTTTCAAACTTATATCTCGCTTATGGTTAGTCCTACATGAAAAATGCAAATTACTATTTTGTACAAAATTTTATCAGCTTGCTTTAATTTTAGTAAAAATTTAAAAATTGATAGAAGTAACTGTTTTCGAGATATAAGCAAGAAACCAAAAAACTGTTACCTTAATTAAGCGCTTGCATATAAGCAAATTTAGTAATATTAGTATTATTATTATTAATGTTATTGTTATTAATATGACGACTAAAAACGACTCTCAAGACTTTGGTGACTTTTATGTCTTCTCCTTTTACCTCTACTAAAGTGTTAGTCTTAGTTTAGTTTAATTTCGGTTTTTCAAACATTTTATTTTAAAGCAAATTTTTGTTAAAGATTATTTATATCCAACTCTATAACTCGCTTATGGTTGGTCCTACAAAAAAATGCAAATAACTATTTTGTAGGAAATTTTATCAGCTTTAATTTTGAAAAAAAGATAAAAATTGATAGGAGTAACTGTTTTCGAGATATAAACAAGAAACCAAAAAACTGTTACCTTAATTAAGCGTTTGCATATAAACAAATTTAGTACTATTAGTATTATTATTATTAATGTTATTGTTATTAATATGACGACTAAAGACGACTCTGAAACATTTAGTGACTTTTATGTCTTCTCCTTTTTCCTCTACTAAAGTGTTAGACACAATTAATTTAGTTTAATTCCGGTTTTTCAAGCATTTTATTTTAAAGCAAATTTTTGTTAAATATTATTTATATCCAACTCTATAACTCGTTTATTCTTGGTCCTACAAGAAAAATGTAAATAACTATTTTGTTGGAAATTTTATCAGCTTTAATTTTAAAAGAAAGATAAAATTTGATAAGAGTAACTGTTTTCGAGATATAAGCAAAAAACCAATAAGAAAACTGTAACTGTTACTGAACAAAAATGTAATTCAGTTTTCAATGTTTGAGACGAAGACAAAAATGCAGCATTTAAAAACGACTCTGAAGACTTCAGTGACTTTTATGTTACCTCCTTTTTCTTCTAATAAAGTATTGGACCCAATAAATTAAGTGTATTTTAAATCACAAGACATTTTCTGTTAAAACACTTTTTTTTAATTATTAATTATTTTCAAACTTATATCTCGCTTATGGTTAGTTCTACATGAAAAATGCAAATAACTATTTTGTAGGAAATTTTATCACCTTTAATTTTGGTGAAAAAGTAAAAATTGTTAGGAGTAACTGTTTTCGAGATATAAGCAAAAAACAAAAAAACTGTTACCTTAATTAAGCGCTTGCATATAAGCAAATTTAGTAATATTATTATTATTATTATTATTATTATTATTATTATTATTATTATTATTATTATTATTATTATTATTATTATTATTATTATTATTATTATTAATTTTATTATTATTAAAAACTGATTATAACTTTTGTATAGTAAATGTTTTTATACCAGTTTTAAAATGAGATATTAATTTTAGACAATTTGTTGCCTAAAAACACAGATCACAGATGATTTCTTGCATAGAAATGAGAAAACGCTCATATAACACGCAAAATAAGCTTCATTTTTGCTTAGAAAACTAAGCTTAGCTTACTTTTATTACTATTATTATTTTCATTATTATTATTATTAATATTATTATTATTATTACTATTATTATTATTATTATTATTATTATTATTATTATTATTATTATTATTATTATTATTGTTATTATTATTATTATTAAAAACTTATATTAAACAGACAGAAAACGTCGTATTCTGACACAAAAAAACGAATTACGTTATAGACTTGACGAGATCGGCGTATCTCGGACCCTTATAGGACTCTTATAGGGTCAAAAATTATCAGTTTGGATTAAAACAAATTATTTTTGTTGACTCTCAGTCTGAATTGTTCATCAGTTCAAACAAAAACGGCTTACTTTAGACGATCTTTTGCTTTGAACAAGAAAACTTACATCGAACAGACTAAAAACGTATTAATCTGGCATAAAAGAGCAATTTATGTATCACTTTGGATAAAGGCAGCTAATCCTATTCGTTTCATTGCTTAAAATAGACAAAATTGTTAATAAATCTAACAAAAACGCTGTATTCTAGCACAAAATACTAATTACATTATAGTTTCGACGAGAATAGCTTATTTGGAATGATTCTATGCTTCCAAACGAGTAAATTTTTAATAAACAGATGCCAAACATCATGTTTTGTCCTATAAAGACATTTTATATTGCAGTTTGTATTAAAACAAAATATTTTCGTTGATTCTTTGTTAGAAGCAGCAAACCTAACATTAAAGAATCTGAAAACTTTGTATTCGGACACAAACCACCGAATTTTGTTTCAGTTTAGACAAAAACGGTTGATTTTCGACAATATTTTGCTTTGAACAAGAAAGCTTATATCAAACTGACTAAAAACGTCTTATTTTAGCACAAAACAAAAGATTTGCGTTATAGTCTTAACGAGAGCTGTTAATTTCAAACGGTTCTATGCTTTGAAACGAGTAAACTTTCACTGTACAGAGGAAAAACATCTTATTTCGCCTTTTAAAAACGATTCATGCCACAGTTTGGATAAAAACCAATTATTTTCGTTAATTCATTGTTACAAACATGAAACCTTACATCAAAGTAACTGAAAACCCCTTATTCAGGTACAGAAATTCGAATTACGTTTCAGTCTGAACAAAAACTGCTTACTTTAGACGATCCTTTGTTTTGAATACAAAAACTTACATTAAAAAGATTAAAAACGTCTTATTCTGGCTGAAAACTGCAAATTATATATTACTCTAGATAAAAGCAATTTATCCTGATTACTCCTTTACTTAGAATAGAGTAAACTTGTAAAAAACTTAATAAAAACTTTAAATTTCGTCTCAAAGAAATAATTTACGTTATAGTTTTGACCAGCACTGTTTATTTCAAACGATTTTATGATTCGAAACTAATGAACTTTTATGGGGCAGATGCAAAACCACATATTACAATATAAAGCGATGTTTTAAAGCAAATTATTACCTTTTGCAACAAGAAATTTCACGTCAAAGAAACTGAAAACATCGTATCCATGCACAAATATCGAATTACGTATCAGTTTAGGCAAATACAGCTTATTTTAAACGATTCCTTGCTATAAACAAGAAAAATTTTATCAAACATATTGAAAATGTCTTATTCTCAAAAATAAGAGCAAATTATGTATCAGTTTTAACAAAAGCGGATTACTCTGTTTGATTCTATGCTTAGAGTAGAGTAAACTACTATAAAACGTAATGAAAACTCTATATTCAAGCTCAAAAGAACAAATTACGTTATAGTTTTGACAAAAAAAAATTATTTCGGACGACTACATATTTCGAAGTAAGCAAACTTTAATTGAACAAGTGCAAAAGCTAATACTTTGCTTTAAAATAACGATTTATGTGGTAATATGGTATTTTGCATCTGTCCTATAAAAGTTTACTCGTTTCGCTCCATTGAATCATTCGAAATAAATTATTTTGACACAACAACGAAAATAATTTTTTTGTTTAAACTGTAACATGTCGTTTTTATAAAACGAACTAAGACGTTTGGCATCTGTTTAGTGAAAGTTTTCTCGTTTGGGGGCATAAAATCGTTTGAAATTAACAGTTCTGGTCAAAACTATAACGTAAATTATTTCTTTGAGACGAAATTTAAAGTTTTCATTAAGTTTTATACAAGTTTGCTCTATTCTAAGCAAAGGAGTAATCAGGATAAACTGCTTTTATCCAAAGTAATACATAATTTGCAGTTTTGAGCCAGAATAAGACGTTTTTAATCTTTTTAATGTAAGTTTTCGTGTTCAAAAGAAAGAATCGTCTAAAATAAGCAATTTGTGTCCAGACTGAAACGTAATTTGATTTTCTGGGCCTGAATAAGAGGTTTTCAGTTTCCTTGATGTAAGGTTTCTTGTTTGTAACAATGAATAAACGAAAATCATTGGTTTTAATCCAAACTGTGACATAAATCGTTTTTTAAAGGCGAAATCAGACGTTTTGCCTCTGTTCAGTGAAAGTATACTGGTTTCAAAGCATAGAATCGTTTGAAATTAACAGTTCTCGTCAAGACTATAACGCAAATCTTTAAAGTGATACAAAGAAATAATTTACGTAATAGTTTTGACCAGAACTGTTAATTTCAAACGATTTTATGCCCCCAAACGAGAAAACTTTCACTAAGCAGATGCCAAACGTCTTAGTTCGTTTTATAAAAGCGACTTATGTTACAGTTTAAACAAAAACAAATTATTTGTGTTGTTGTTGTGTCAAAATAATTTATTTCTAATGATTCAATGGAGCGAAACGGGTAAACTTTTATAGGACAGATGCAAAATACCATATTACCACATAAATCATTATTTTAAAGCAAAGTATTAGCTTTTGCACATGTTCAATTAAAGTTTGCTTACTTCGAAGTATGTAATCGTCCGAAATATTTTTTTTTGTCAAAACTATAACGTAATTTGTTCTTTTGAGCTTGAATATAGAGTTTTCATTACGTTTTATAGTAGTTTACTCTACTCTAAGCATAGAATCAAACAGAGTAATCCGCTTTTGTTAAAACTGATACATAATTTGCTCTTATTTTCGAGAATAAGACGTTTTCAATATGCTTGATAAAATTTTTCTTGTTTATAGCAAGGAATCGTTTAAAATAAGCTGTATTTGCCTAAACTGATACGTAATTAGATATTTATGTATGGATACGAAGTTTTCAGTTTCTTTGACGTGAAATTTCTTGTTGCAAAAGGTAATACTTTGCTTTAAAACAACGCTTTATATGGTAATATGTGGTTTTGCATCTGCCCCATAAAAGTTCATTAGTTTCGAATCATAATTTCGTTTGAAATAAACAGTGCTGGTCAAAACTATAACGTAAATTATTTCTTTGAGACGAAATTTAAAGTTTTCATTAAGTTTTATACAAGTTTACTCTATTCTAAGTAAAGGAGTAATCAGGATAAATTGCTTTTATCTAGAGTAATATATAATTTGCAGTTTTCAGCCAGAATAAGACGTTTTTAATCTTTTTAATGTAAGTTTTCGTGTTCAAAACAAAGGATCGTCTAAAATAAGCAGTTTTTGTCCAGACTGAAACGTAATTCGAATTTCTGTGCCTAAATAAGGGGTTTTCAGTTTCTTTGATGTAAGGTTTCTTGTTTGTAACAATGAATTAACAAAAATAATTGGTTTTTATCCAAACTGTGGCATGAATCAGCTTTAAGACTATAACGCAAATCTTTTGTTTTGTGCTAAAATAAGACGTTTTTAGTCAGTTTGATATAAGCTTTCTTGTTCAAAGCAAAATATTGTCGAAAATCAACCGTTTTTGTCTAAACTGAAACAAAATTCGGTGGTTTGTGTCCGAATACAAAGTTTTCAGATTCTTTAATGTTAGGTTTGCTGCTTCTAACAAAGAATCAACGAAAATATTTTGTTTTAATACAAACTGCAATATAAAATGTCTTTATAGGACAAAACATGATGTTTGGCATCTGTTTATTAAAAATTTACTCGTTTAGAAGCATAGAATCATTCCAAATAAGCTATTCTCGTCGAAACTATAATGTAATTAGTATTTTGTGCTAGAATACAGCGTTTTTGTTAGATTTATTAACAATTTTGTCTATTTTAAGCAATGAAACGAATAGGATTAGCTGCCTTTATCCAAAGTGATACATAAATTGCTCTTTTATGCCAGATTAATACGTTTTTAGTCTGTTCGATGTAAGTTTTCTTGTTCAAAGCAAAAGATCGTCTAAAGTAAGCCGTTTTTGTTTGAACTGATGAACAATTCAGACTGAGAGTCAACAAAAATAATTTGTTTTAATCCAAACTGATAATTTTTGACCCTATAAGAGTCCTATAAGA
>NC_087396.1:7115000-7135000 GCF_031307605.1 Tribolium castaneum | reverse complement strand
AATAATACTTTTAAAAAGGAAAAATGGAGCTTATTTTGTGTGTTACATGAGCGTTTTCTCATTTTTATGCAAAAGATCATGTGTGATCTGTGTTTTTAGGCAATCTAAGCCATTTTATAGTTTTTAATATTTAACAAAAATTTGCTTTAAAATAAAATGTTTGAAAAACCGAAATTAAACTAAATTAATTGTGTCTAACACTTTAGTAGAGGAAAAAGGAGGAGACATAAAAGTCACTAAAGTCTTAAAGTTGTCTTTAGTCGTCATATTAATAACAATAACATTTATAATAACAATACTAGTAGTACTAAATTTGCTTATATGCAAGCGCTTAATTAAGGTAACAGTTTTTTTGTTTTTTGCCTATATCTCGAAAACAGTTACTCCTATCAATTTTTACTTTTTCACCAAAATTAAAGGTGATAAAATTTCCTACAAAATAGTTATTTGCATTTTTCATGTAGAACTAACCATAAGCGAGATATAAGTTTGAAAATAATTATTAATTAAAAAAAAGTGTTTTAACAGAAAATGTCTTGTGATTTAAAATACACTTAATTTGTTGGGTCCAATACTTTATTAGAAGAAAAAGAAGGTGACATAAAAGTCACTGAAGTCTTCAGAGTCGTTTTTAAATGCTGCATTTTTGACTTCGTCTCAAACATTGAAAACTGAATTACATTTTTGTTCAGTAACAGTTACAGTTTTCTTATTGGTTTTTTGCTTATATCTCGAAAACAGTTACTCTTATCAAATTTTATCTTTCTTTCAAAATTAAAGCTGATAAAATTTCCAACAAAATAGTTATTTACATTTTTCTTGTAGGACCAAGCATAAACGAGTTATAGAGTTGGATATAAATAATATTTAACAAAAATTTGCTTTAAAATAAAATGCTTGAAAAACCAGAATTAAACTAAATTAATTGTGTCTAACACTTTAGTAGAGGAAAAAGGAGAAGACATAAAAGTCACTAAATGTTTCAGAGTCGTCTTTAGTCGTCATATTAATAACAATAACATTAATAATAATAATACTAATAGTACTAAATTTGCTTATATGCAAACGCTTAATTAACGTAACATTTTTTTGGTTTCTTGCTTATATCTCGAAAACAGTTACTCCTATCAATTTTTATCTTTTTTTCAAAATTAAAGCTAATAAAATTTCCTACAAAATAGTTATTTGCATTTTTTTGTAGGACCAACCATAAGCGAGTTATAGAGTTGGATATAAATAATATTTAACAAAAATTTGCTTTAAAATAAAATGTTTGAAAAACCGAAATTAAACTAAATTAATTGAGTCTAACACTTTAGTAGAGGAAAAAGAAAAAGACATATAAGTCACTAAAGGTTTCAGAGTTGTCTTTAGTTGTCATATTAATAACAATAACATTAATAATAATAATACTAATAGTACTAAATTTGCTTATATGCAAACGCTTAATTAAGGTAACAGTGTTTTGGTTTCTTGCTTATATCTCGAAAACAGTTACTCCTATCAATTTTTATCTTTTTACTAAAATTCAAGCTGATAAAATTTCCTACAAAATAGTTATTTGCATTTTTCATGTAGGACTAACCATAAGCGAGATATATGATTGAAAATAATTATTATTTAAAAAAAAAGTGCTTTAACAGAAAATGTCTTGTGATTTAAAATACACTTAATTTATTGGGTCCAATACTTTATTAGAAGAAAAAGGAAGTGACATAAAAGTCACTGAAGTCTTCAGAGTCGTTTTTAAATGCTGCAGTTTCGTATTCGTCTCAAACATTGAAAACTGAATTACATTTTTGTTCAGTAACAGTCACAGTTTTCTTATTGGTTTTTTGCTTATATCTCGAAAACAGTTCTCCTATCAATTTTTATCTTTCTGTCAAAATTAAAGCTGATAAAATTTCCTACAAAATAGTTATTTGCATTTTTCTTGTAGGACCAACCATAAGCGAGTTATAGAGTTGGATATAAATAATATTTAACAAAAATTTGCTTTAAAATAAAATGTTTGAAAAACTGAAATTAAACTAATTTAATTGTGTCTAACACTTTAGTAGAGGAAAAAGAAGAAGACATAAAAGTCACTAAAGGTTTCAAAGTTGTCTTTAATCGTCATATTAATAACAATAACATTAATAATAATAATACTAATAGTACTAAATTTGCTTATATGCAAACGCTTAATTAAGGTAACAGTGTTTTGGTTTCTTGCTCATATCTCGAAAACAGTTACTCCTATCAATTTTTATCTTTTTACTAAAATTCAAGCTGATAAAATTTCCTACAAAATAGTTATTTGCATTTTTTATGTAGGACTAACCATAAGCGAGATATAAGATTGAAAATAATTAATATTTAAAAAAGAAGTGCTTTAACAGAAAATGTCTTGTGATTTAAAATACACTTAATTTATTAGGTCCAATACTTTATTAAAAAAAAAAAGGGGGTGACATATAAGTCACTGAAATCTTCAGAGTCGATTTTAAATGCTGCATTTTCGTCTTCGTCTCAAACATTGAAAACTGAATTATATTTTTGTTCTGAAACGGTAACAGTTTTTACTTTGGTTTTTTGCTTATATCTCGAAAACAGTTACTCCTATCAATTTTTATCTTTCTTTCAAAATTAAAGCTGATAACATTTCCTACAAAATAGTTATTTGCATTTTTCTTGTAGGACCAACCATAAGCGAGTTATAAAGTTGGATATAAATAATATTTAACAAAAACTTGCTTAAAAATAAAATGTTTGAAATACTGAAATTAAACTAAATTAATTGTGTTTAACACTTTAGTAGAGAAAAAAGAAAAAGACATAAAAGTCACCAAAGTCTTCAGAATCGTTTTTAGTCGTCATATTAATAACAATAACATTAATAATAATAATACTAATAGTACTAAATCTGCTTATATGCAAGCGCTTTATTAAGGTAACAGTTTTTTGGTTTCTTGCTTATATCTCGAAAACAGTTACTCCTATGAATTTTTGTCTTTCTTTCAAAATTAAAGCTGATAAAATATTCTACAAAATAGTTATTTGCATTTTTCTTGTAGGACCAACCATAAGCGAGTTATAGAGTTGGATATAAATAATATTTAACAAAAATTTGCTTTAAAATAAAATGTTTGAAAAACTGAAATTAAACTAATTTAACTGTGTCTAACACTTTAGTAGAGAAAAAAGGAAAAGACATAAAAGTCACTAAAGGTTTCAGAGTTGTCTTTAGTTGTCATATTAATAACAATAACATTAATAATAATAATACTAATAGTACTAAATTTGCTTATATGCAAACGCTTAATTAAGGTAACAGTGTTTTGGTTTCTTGCTTATATCTCGAAAACAGTTACTCCTATCAATTTTTATCTTTTTACTAAAATTCAAGCTGATAAAATTTCCTACAAAATAGTTATTTGCATTTTTCATGTAGGACTAACCATAAGCGAGATATATGATTGAAAATAATTAATATTTAAAAAAAAAGTGCTTTAACAGAAAATGTCTTGTGATTTAAAATACACTTAATTTATTGGGTCCAATACTTTATTAGAAGAAAAAGGAAGTGACATAAAAGTCACTGAAGTCTTCAGAGTCGTTTTTAAATGCTGCAGTTTCGTCTTCGTCTCTAACATTGAAAACCGAATTACATTTTTGATCAGTAACAGTCACAGTTTTCTTATTGGTTTTTTGCTTATATCTCGAAAACAGTTACTCCTATCAATTTTTATCTTTCTTTCAAAATTAAAGCTGATAAAATTTCCTACCAAATTGTTTTTTGCATTTTTCTTGTAGGACCAACCATAAGCGAGTTATAGAGATGGATATAAATAATATTTAACAAAAATTTGCTTTAAAATAAAATGTTTGAAAAACTGAAATTAAACTAATTTAATTGTGTCTAACACTTTAGTATAGGAAAAAGAAGAAGACATAAAAGTCACTTAAAGTTTCAAAGTTGTCTTTAATCGTCATATTAATAACAATAACATTAATAATAATAATAATACTAATAGTACTAAATTTGCTTATATGCAAACGCTTAATTAAGGTAACAGTGTTTTGGTTTCTTGCTCATATCTCGAAAACAGTTACTCCTATCAATTTTTATCTTTTTACTAAAATTCAAGCTGATAAAATTTCCTACAAAATAGTTATTTGCATTTTTTGTGTAGGACTAACCATAAGCGAGATATAAGATTGAAAATAATTAATATTTAAAAAAGAAGTGCTTTAACAGAAAATGTCTTGTGATTTAAAATACACTTAATTTATTAGGTCCAATACTTTATTAAAAAAAAAGGAGGTGACATATAAGTCACTGAAGTCTTCAGAGTCGATTTTAAATGCTACATTTTCGTCTTCGTCTCAAACATTGAAAACTGAATTACATTTTTGTTCTGAAACGGTAACAGTTTTTACTTTGGTTTTTTGCTTATATCTCGAAAACAGTTACTCCTATCAATTTTTATCTTTCTTTCAAAATTAAAGCTGATAACATTTCCTACAAAATAGTTATTTGCATTTTTCTTGTAGGACCAACCATAAGCGAGTTATAAAGTTGGATATAAATAATATTTAACAAAAACTTGCTTAAAAATAAAATGTTTGAAATACTGAAATTAAACTAAATTAATTGTGTCTAACACTTTAGTAGAGAAAAAAGAAAAAGACATAAAAGTCACCAAAGTCTTCAGAATCGTTTTTAGTCGTCATATTAATAACAATAACATTAATAATAATAATACTAATAGTACTAAATCTGCTTATATGCAAGCGCTTTATTAAGGTAACAGTTTTTTGGTTTCTTGCTTATATCTCGAAAACAGTTACTCCTATGAATTTTTGTCTTTCTTTCAAAAATAAAGCTGATAAAATATTCTACAAAATAGTTATTTGCATTTTTCTTGTAGGACCAACCATAAGCGAGTTATAGAGTTGGATATAAATAATATTTAACAAAAATTTGCTTTAAAATAAAATGTTTGAAAAACTGAAATTAAACTAATTTAACTGTGTCTAACACTTTAGTAGAGAAAAAAGGAAAAGACATAAAAGTCACTAAAGGTTTCAGAGTTGTCTTTAGTTGTCATATTAATAACAATAACATTAATAATAATAATACTAATAGTACTAAATTTGCTTATGTGCAAACGCTTAATTAAGGTAACAGTGTTTTGGTTTCTTGCTTATATCTCGAAAACAGTTACTCCTATTAATTTTTATCTTTTTACTAAAATTCAAGCTGATAAAATTTCCTACAAAATAGTTATTTGCATTTTTCATGTAGGACTAACCATAAGCGAGATATAAGTTTGAAAATAATTAAAATTTAAAAAAAAGTGCTTCAACAGAAAATGTCTTGTGATTTAAAATACACTTAATTTATTGGGTCCAATACTTTATTAGAAGAAAAAAGAGGTGACAGAAAGGTCACTGAAGTCTTTAGAGTCGTTTGTAAATGCTGCATTTTCGTCTTCGTCTCAAACATTGAAAACTGAATTACATTTTTGTTCAGTAACTGTTACAGTTTTCTTATTGGTTTTTTGCTTATATCTCGAAAACAGTTACTCCTATCAATTTTTATCTTTCTTTTAAAATTAAAGCTGATAAAGCTTCCTACAAAATAGTTGTTTGCATTTTTCTTGTAGGACCAACCATAAGCGAGTTATAGAGTTGGATATAAATAATATTTAACAAAAATTTGCTTTAAATAAAATGTTTGAAAAACCGAAATTAAACTAAATTAATTGAGTCTAACACTTTAGTAGAGAAAAAAGGAAAAGACATAAAAGTCACCAAAGTCTTCAGAATCGTTTTTAGTCGTCATATTAATAACAATAACATTAATAATAATAATACTAATAGTACTAAATCTGCTTATATGCAAGCGCTTTATTAAGGTAACAGTTTTTTGGTTTCTTGCTTATATCTCGAAAACAGTTACTCCTATCAATTTTTATCTTTTTTTCAAAATTAAAGCTGATAAAATTTCCTACAAAATAGTTATTTGCATTTTTCTTGTAGGACCAACCATAAGCGAGTTATAGAGTTGGATATAAATAATATTTAACAAAAATTTGCTTTAAAATAAAAAGTTTGAAAAACTGAAATTAAACTAATTTAATTGTGTCTAACACTTTAGTAGAGGAAAAAGAAGAAGACATAAAAGTCACTAAAGGTTTCAAAGTTGTCTTTAATCGTCATATTAATAACAATAACATTAATAATAATAATACTAATAGTACTAAATTTGCTTATATGCAAACGCTTAATTAAGGTAACAGTGTTTTGGTTTCTTGCTCATATCTCGAAAACAGTTACTCCTATCAATTTTTATCTTTTTACTAAAATTCAAGCTGATAAAATTTCCTACAAAATAATTATTTGCATTTTTTATGTAGGACTAACCATAAGCGAGATATAAGATTGAAATGAATTAATATTTAAAAAAGAAGTGCTTTAACAGAAAATGTCTTGTGATTTAAAATACACTTAATTTATTAGGTCCAATACTTTATTAGAAAAAAAGGAGGTGACATATAAGTCACTGAAGTCTTCAGAGTCGATTTTAAATGCTGCATTTTCGTCTTCGTCTCAAACATTGAAAACTGAATTATATTTTTGTTCTGAAACGGTAACAGTTTTTACTTTGGTTTTTTGCTTATATCTCGAAAACAGTTACTCCTATCAATTTTTATCTTTCTTTCAAAATTAAAGCTGATAACATTTCCTACAAAATAGTTATTTGCATTTTTCTTGTAGGACCAACCATAAGCGAGTTATAAAGTTGGATATAAATAATATTTAACAAAAACTTGCTTAAAAATAAAATGTTTAAAATACTGAAATTAAACTAAATTAATTGTGTCTAACACTTTAGTAGAGAAAAATGAAAAAGACATAAAAGTCACCAAAGTCTTCAAAATCGTTTTTAGTCGTCATATTAATAACAATAACATTAATAATAATAATACTAATAGTACTAAATCTGCTTATATGCAAGCGCTTTATTAAGGTAACAGTTTTTTGGTTTCTTGCTTATATCTCGAAAACAGTTACTCCTATGAATTTTTGTCTTTTTTTCAAAATTAAAGCTGATAAAATTTCCTACAAAATAGTTATTTGCATTTTTCTTGTAGGACCAACCATAAACGAGTTATAGAGTTGGATATAAATAATATTTAACAAAAATTTGCTTTAAAATAATATGTTTGAAAAGCTGAAATTAAACTAATTTAATTGTGTCTAACACTTTAGTAGAGGAAAAAGGAAAAGACATTAAAGTCACTAAAGGTTTCAGAGTTGTCTTTAGTTGTCATATTAATAACAATAACATTAATAATAATAATACTAATAGTACTAAATTTGCTTATATGCAAACGCTTAATTAAGGTAACAGTGTTTTGGTTTCTTGCTTATATCTCGAAAACAGTTACTCCTATCAATTTTTATCTTTTTACTAAAATTCAAGCTGATAAAATTTCCTACAAAATAGTTATTTGCATTTTTCTTGTAGGACCAATCATAAGCGAGTTATAGAGTTGGATATAAATAATATTTAACAAAAATTTGCTTTAAAATAAAATGTTTGAAAAACTGAAATTAAACTAATTTAATTGTGTCTAACACTTTAGTAGAGGAAAAAGAAGAAGACATAAAAGTCACTAAAGGTTTCAAAGTTGTCTTTAATCGTCATATTAATAACAATAACATTAATAATAATAATACTAATAGTACTAAATTTGCTTATATGCAAACGCTTAATTAAGGTAACAGTGTTTTGGTTTCTTGCTCATATCTCGAAAACAGTTACTCCTATCAATTTTTATTTTTTTACTAAAATTTAAGCTGATAAAATTTCCTACAAAATAGTTATTTGCATTTTTTATGTAGGACTAACCATAAGCGAGATATAAGATTGAAAATAATTAATATTTAAAAAAGAAGTGCTTTAACAGAAAATGTCTTGTGATTTAAAATACACTTAATTTATTAGGTCCAATACTTTATTAAAAAAAAAGGGGGTGACATATAAGTCACTGAAGTCTTCAGAGTCGATTTTAAATGCTGCATTTTCGTCTTCGTCTCAAACATTGAAAACTGAATTACATTTTTGTTCTGAAACGGTAACAGTTTTTACTTTGGTTTTTTGCTTATATCTCGAAAACAGTTACTCCTATCAATTTTTATCTTTTTTTCAAAATTATAGCTGATAACATTTCCTACAAAATAATTATTTGCATTTTTCTTGTAGGACCAACCATAAGCGAGTTATAAAGTTGGATATAAATAATATTTAACAAAAACTTGCTTAAAAATAAAATGTTTGAAATACTGAAATTAAACTAAATTAATTGTGTCTAACACTTTAGTAGAGAAAAAAGAAAAAGACATAAAAGTCACCAAAGTCTTCAAAATCGTTTTTAGTCGTCATATTAATAACAATAACATTAATAATAATAATACTAATAGTACTAAATCTGCTTATATGCAAGCGCTTTATTAAGGTAACAGTTTTTTGGTTTCTTGCTTATATCTCGAAAACAGTTACTCCTATGAATTTTTGTCTTTCTTTCAAAATTAAAGCTGATAAAATATTCTACAAAATAGTTATTTGCATTTTTCTTGTAGGACCAACCATAAGCGAGTTATAGAGTTGGATATAAATAATATTTAACAAAAATTTGCTTTAAAATAAAGTGTTTGAAAAACTGAAATTAAACTAATTTTACTGTTTCTAACACTTTAGTAGAGAAAAAACGAAAAGACATAAAAGTCACTAAAGGTTTCAGAGTTGTCTTTAGTTGTCATATTAATAACAATAACATTAATAATAATAATACTAATAGTTCTAAATTTGCTTATATACAAACGCTTAATTAAGGTAACAGTGTTTTGGTTTCTTGCTTATATCTCGAAAACAGTTACTCCTATAAATTTTTATCTTTTTACTAAAATTCAAGCTGATAAAATTTCCTACAAAATAGTTATTTGCATTTTTCATGTAGGACTAACCATAAGCGAGATATATGATTGAAAATAATTAATATTTAAAAAAAAGTGCTTTAACAGAAAATGTCTTGTGATTTAAAATACACTTAATTTATTGGGTCCAATACTTTATTAGAAGAAAAAGGAAGTGACATAAAAGTCACTGAAGTCTTCAGAGTCGTTTTTAAATGCTGCAGTTTCGTCTTCGTCTCAAACATTGAAAACCGAATTACATTTTTGTTCAGTAACAGTCACAGTTTTCTTATTTGTTTTTTGCTTATATCTCGAAAACAGTTACTCCTATCAATTTTTATCTTTCTTTCAAAATTAAAGCTGATAAAATTTCCTACAAAATAGTTATTTGCATTTTTCTTGTACGACCAACCATAAGCGAGTTATAGAGTTGGATATAAATAATATTTAACAAAAATTTGCTTTAAAATAAAATGTTTGAAAAACTGAAATTAAACTAATTTAATTGTGTCTAACACTTTAGTAGAGAAAAAAGAAGAAGACATAAAAGTCACTAAAGGTTTCAAAGTTGTCTTTAATCGTCATATTAATAACAATAACATTAATAATAATAATACTAATAGTACTAAATTTGCTTATATGCAAACGCTTAATTAAGGTAACAGTGTTTTGGTTTCTTGCTCATATCTCGAAAACAGTTACTCCTATCAATTTTTATTTTTTTACTAAAATTTAAGCTGATAAAATTTCCTACAAAATAGTTATTTGCATTTTTTATGTAGGACTAACCATAAGCGAGATATAAGATTGAAAATAATTAATATTTAAAAAAGAAGTGCTTTAACAGAAAATGTCTTGTGATTTAAAATACACTTAATTTATTAGGTCCAATACTTTATTAAAAAAAAAGGGGGTGACATATAAGTCACTGAAGTCTTCAGAGTCGATTTTAAATGCTGCATTTTCGTCTTCGTCTCAAACATTGAAAACTGAATTACATTTTTGTTCTGAAACGGTAACAGTTTTTACTTTGGTTTTTTGCTTATATCTCGAAAACAGTTACTCCTATCAATTTTTATCTTTTTTTCAAAATTATAGCTGATAACATTTCCTACAAAATAATTATTTGCATTTTTCTTGTAGGACCAACCATAAGCGAGTTATAAAGTTGGATATAAATAATATTTAACAAAAACTTGCTTAAAAATAAAATGTTTGAAATACTGAAATTAAACTAAATTAATTGTGTCTAACACTTTAGTAGAGAAAAAAGAAAAAGACATAAAAGTCACCAAAGTCTTCAAAATCGTTTTTAGTCGTCATATTAATAACAATAACATTAATAATAATAATACTAATAGTACTAAATCTGCTTATATGCAAGCGCTTTATTAAGGTAACAGTTTTTTGGTTTCTTGCTTATATCTCGAAAACAGTTACTCCTATGAATTTTTGTCTTTCTTTCAAAATTAAAGCTGATAAAATATTCTACAAAATAGTTATTTGCATTTTTCTTGTAGGACCAACCATAAGCGAGTTATAGAGTTGGATATAAATAATATTTAACAAAAATTTGCTTTAAAATAAAGTGTTTGAAAAACTGAAATTAAACTAATTTTACTGTTTCTAACACTTTAGTAGAGAAAAAACGAAAAGACATAAAAGTCACTAAAGGTTTCAGAGTTGTCTTTAGTTGTCATATTAATAACAATAACATTAATAATAATAATACTAATAGTTCTAAATTTGCTTATATGCAAACGCTTAATTAAGGTAACAGTGTTTTGGTTTCTTGCTTATATCTCGAAAACAGTTACTCCTATAAATTTTTATCTTTTTACTAAAATTCAAGCTGATAAAATTTCCTACAAAATAGTTATTTGCATTTTTCATGTAGGACTAACCATAAGCGAGATATATGATTGAAAATAATTAATATTTAAAAAAAAGTGCTTTAACAGAAAATGTCTTGTGATTTAAAATACACTTAATTTATTGGGTCCAATACTTTATTAGAAGAAAAAGGAAGTGACATAAAAGTCACTGAAGTCTTCAGAGTCGTTTTTAAATGCTGCAGTTTCGTCTTCGTCTCAAACATTGAAAACCGAATTACATTTTTGTTCAGTAACAGTCACAGTTTTCTTATTTGTTTTTTGCTTATATCTCGAAAACAGTTACTCCTATCAATTTTTATCTTTCTTTCAAAATTAAAGCTGATAAAATTTCCTACAAAATAGTTATTTGCATTTTTCTTGTACGACCAACCATAAGCGAGTTATAGAGTTGGATATAAATAATATTTAACAAAAATTTGCTTTAAAATAAAATGTTTGAAAAACTGAAATTAAACTAATTTAATTGTGTCTAACACTTTAGTAGAGAAAAAAGAAGAAGACATAAAAGTCACTAAAGGTTTCAAAGTTGTCTTTAATCGTCATATTAATAACAATAACATTAATAATAATAATACTAATAGTACTAAATTTGCTAATATGCAAACGCTTAATTAAGGTAACAGTGTTTTGGTTTCTTGCTCATATCTCGAAAACAGTTACTCCTATCAACTTTTATCTTTTTACTAAAATTCAAGCTGATAAAATTTCCTACAAAATAATTATTTGCATTTTTTATGTAGGACTAACTATAAGCGAGATATAAGATTGAAAATAATTAATATTTAAAAAAGAAGTGCTTTAACAGAAAATGTCTTGTGATTTAAAATACACTTAATTTATTAGGTCCAATACTTTATTAGAAAAAAAGGGGGTGACATATAAGTCACTGAAGTCTTCAGAATCGATTTTAAATGCTGCATTTTCGTCTTCGTCTCAAACATTGAAAACTGAATTAGATTTTTGTTCTGAAACGGTAACAGTTTTTACATTGGTTTTTTGCTTATATCTCGAAAACAGTTACTCCTATCAATTTTTATCTTTCTTTCAAAATTAAAGCTGATAACATTTCCTACAAAATAGTTATTTGCATTTTTCTTGTAGGACCAACCATAAGCGAGTTATAAAGTTGGATATAAATAATATTTAACAAAAACTTGCTTAAAAATAAAATGTTTGAAATACTGAAATTAAACTAAATTAATTGTGTCTAACACTTTAGTAGAGAAAAAAGAAAAAGACATAAAAGTCACCAAAGTCTTCAGAATCGTTTTTAGTCGTCATATTAATAACAATAACATTAATAATAATAATACTAATAGTACTAAATCTGCTTCTATGCAAGCGCTTTATTAAGGTAACAGTTTTTTGGTTTCTTGCTTATATCTCGAAAACAGTTACTCCTATGAATTTTTGTTTTTCTTTCAAAATTAAAGCTGATAAAATATTCTACAAAATAGTTATTTGCATTTTTCTTGTAGGACCAACCATAAGCGAGTTATAGAGTTGGATATAAATAATATTTAACAAAAATTTGCTTTAAAATAAAATGTTTGAAAAACTGAAATTAAACTAATTTAACTGTGTCTAACACTTTAGTAGAGAAAAAAGGAAAAGACATAAAAGTCTCTAAAGGTTTCAGAGTTTTCTTTAGTTGTCATATTAATAACAATAACATTAATAATAATAATACTAATAGTACTAAATTTGCTTATATGCAAACGCTTAATTAAGGTAACAGTGTTTTGGTTTCTTGCTTATATCTCGAAAACAGTTACTCCTATCAATTTTTATCTTTTTACTAAAATTCAAGCTGATAAAATTTCCTACAAAATAGTTATTTGCATTTTTTATGTAGGACTAACCATAAGCGATATAAGATTGAAAATAATTAATATTTAAAAAAGAAGTGCTTTAACAGAAAATGTCTTGTGATTTAAAATACACTTAATTTATTGGGTCCAATACTTTATTAGAAGAAAAAGGAAGTGACATAAAAGTCACTGAAGTCTTCAGAGTCGTTTTTAAATGCTGCAGTTTCGTCTTCGTCTCAAACATTGAAAACCGAATTACATTTTTGTTCAGTAACAGTCACAGTTTTCTTATTGGTTTTTTGCTTATATCTCGAAAACAGTTACTCCTATCAATTTTTATCTCTCTTTCAAAATTAAAGCTGATAAAATTTCCTACAAAATAGTTAATTGCATTTTTCTTGTAGGATCAACCATAAGCGAGTTATAGAGTTGGATATAAATAATATTTAACAAAAATTTGCTTTAAAATAAAATGTTTGAAAAACTGAAATTAAACTAATTTAATTGTGTCTAACACTTTAGTAGAGGAAAAAGAAGACGACATAAAAGTCACTAAAGGTTTCAAAGTTGTCTTTAATCGTCATATTAATAACAATAAAATTAATAATAATAATACTAATAGAACTAAATTTGCTTATATGCAAACGCTTAATTAAGGTAACAGTGTTTTGGTTTCTTGCTCATATCTCGAAAACAGTTACTCCTATCACTTTTTATCTTTTTACTAAAATTCAAGCTGATAAATTTTCCTACAAAATAGTTATTTGCATTTTTTATGTAGGACTAACCATAAGCGAGATATAAGATTGAAAATAATTAATATTTAAAAAAGAAGTGCTTTAACAGAAAATGTCTTGTGATTTAAAATACACTTAATTTATTAGGTCCAATACTTTATTAAAAAAAAAAGGGGGTGACATATAAGTCACTGAAGTCTTCAGAGTCGATTTTAAATGCTGCATTTTCGTCTTCGTCTCAAACATTGAAAACTAAATTACATTTTTGTTCTGAAACGGTAACAGTTTTTACTTTGGTTTTTTGCTTATATCTCGAAAACAGTTACTCCTATGAATTTTTGTCTTTCTTTCAAAATTAAAGCTGATAAAATATTCTACAAAATAGTTATTTGCATTTTTCTTGTAGGACCAACCATAAGCGAGTTATAGAGTTGGATATAAATAATATATAACAAAAATTTGCTTTAAAATAAAATGTTTGAAAAACTGAAATTAAACTAATTTAACTGTGTCTAACACTTTAGTAGAGGAAAAAAGAAAAGACATAAAAGTCACTAAAGGTTTCAGAGTTGTCTTTAGTTGTCATATTAATAACAATAACATTAATAATAATAATACTAATAGTACTAAATTTGCTTATATGCAAACGCCTAATTAAGGTAACAGTGTTTTGGTTTCTTGCTTATATCTCGAAAACAGTTACTCCTATCAATTTTTATCTTTTTACTAAAATTCAAGCTGATAAAATTTCCTACAAAATAGTTATTTGCATTTTTCATGTAGGACTAACCATAAGCGAGATATAAGTTTGAAAATAATTAATATTTAAAAAAAAGTGCTATAACAGAAAATGTCTTGTGATTTAAAATACACTTAATTTATTAGGTCCAATACTTTATTAGAAGAAAAAGGGGGTGACATATAAGTCACTGAAGTCTTCAGAGTCGATTGTAAATGCTGCATTTTCGTCTTCGTCTCAAACATTGAAAACTGAATTACATTTTTGTTCTGAAACGGTAACAGTTTTCACTTTGGTTTTTTGCTTATATCTCGAAAACAATTACTCCTATCAGTTTTTATCTTTTTTTCAAAATAAAGCTGATAAAATTTCCTACAAAATAGTTATTTGCATTTTTCTTGTAGGACCAACCATCAGCGAGTTATAAAGTTGGATATAAATAACATTTAACAAAAACTTGCTTAAAAATTAAATGTTTGAAATACTGAAATTAAACTAAATTAATTGTGTCTAACACTTTAGTAGAGAAAAAAGAAAAAAACATAAAAGTTACCAAAGTCTTCAGAATCGTTTTTAGTCGTCATATTAATAACAACAACATTAATAATAATAATACTAATAGTACTAAATCTGCTTATATGCAAGCGCTTTATTAAGGTAACAGTTTTTTGGTTTCTTGCTTATATCTCAAAAACAGTTACTCCTATGAATTTTTGTCTTTCTTTCAAAATTAATGCTGATAAAATATTCTACAAAATAGTTATTTGCATTTTTCTTGTAGGACCAACCATAAGCGAGTTATAGAGTTGGATATAAATAATATTTAACACTACTAAAGTGTTAGACACAATTAAATTAGTTTAATTTCAGTATTTCAAACATTTTATTTTTAAGCAAGTTTTTGTTAAATATTATTTATATCCAACTTTATAACTCGCTTATGGTTGGTCCTACAAGAAAAATGCAAATAATTATTTTGTAGGAAATTTTATCAGCTTTATTTTAAAAAAAAAATAAAAACTGATAGGAGTAATTGTTTTCGAGATATAAGCAAAAAACCAAAGTGAAAACTGTTACCGTTTCAGAACAAAAATGTAATTCAGTTTTCAATGTTTGAGACGAAGACGAAAATGCAGCATTTAAAATCGACTCTGAAGACTTCAGTGACTTATATGTCACCCTCTTTTTCTTCTAATAAAGTATTGGACCTAATAAATTAAGTGTATTTTAAATCACAAGACATTTTCTGTTAAAGCACTTTTTTTTAAATATTAATTATTTTCAAACTTATATCTCGCTTATGGTTAGTCCTACATGAAAAATGCAAATAACTATTTTGTAGGAAATTTTATCAGCTTGAATTTTAGTAAAAAAATAAAAATTGATAGAAGTAACTGTTTTCGAGATATAAGCAAGAAACCAAAACACTGTTACCTTAATTAAGCGTTTGCATATAAGCAAATATAGTACTATTAGTATTATTATTATTAATGTTATTGTTATTAATATGACAACTAAAGACAACTTTGAAACCTTTAGTGACTTTTATGTCTTTTCCTTTTTTCTCTACTAAAGTGTTAGACACAGTTAAATTAGTTTAATTTCAGTTTTTCAAACATTTTATTTTAAAGCAAATTTTTGTTATATATTATTTATATCCAACTCTATAACTCGCTTATGGTTGGTCCTACAAGAAAAATGTAAATAACTATTTTGTAGAATATTTTATCAGCTTTAATTTTGAAAGAAAGACAAAAATTCATAGGAGTAACTGTTTTCGAGATATAAGCAAGAAACCAAAAAACTGTTACCTTAATAAAGCGCTTGCATATAAGCAGATTTAGTACTGTTAGTATTATTATTATTAATGTTATTGTTATTAATATGACGACTAAAAACAATTCTGAAGACTTTGGTGACTTTTATGTCTTTTTCTTTTTTCTCTACTAAAGTGTTAGACACAATTAATTTAGTTTAATTTCAGTATTTCAAACATTTTATTTTTAAGCAAGTTTTTGTTAAATATTATTTATATCCAACTTTATAGCTCGCTTATGGTTGGTCCTACAAGAAAAATGCAAATAACTATTTTGTAGGAAATGTTATCAGCTTTAATTTTGAAAGAAAGATAAAAATTGATAGGAGTAACTGTTTTCGAGATATAAGCAAAAAACCAAAGTAAAAACTGTTACCGTTTCAGAACAAAAATGTAATTCAGTTTTCAATGTTTGAGACGAAGACGAAAATGCAGCATTTAAAATCGACTCTGAAGACTTCAGTGACTTATACGTCACCCCCTTTTTTTTCTAATAAAGTATTGGACCTAATAAATTAAGTGTATTTTAAATCACAAGACATTTTCTGTTAAAGCACTTTTTTTTTAAATATTAATTATTTTCAATCTTATATCTCGCTTATGGTTAGTCCTACATAAAAAATGCAAATAACTATTTTGTAGAAAATTTTATCAGCTTGAATTTTAGTAAAAAGATAAAAATTGATAGGAGTAACTGTTTTCGAGATATGAGCAAGAAACCAAAACACTGTTACCTTAATTAAGCGTTTGCATATAAGCAAATTTAGTACTATTAGTATTATTATTATTAATGTTATTGTTATTAATATGACGATTAAAGACAACTTTGAAACCTTTAGTAACTTTTATGTCTTCTTCTTTTTCCTCTACTAAAGTGTTAGACACAATTAAATTAGTTTAATTTCAGTTTTTCAAACATTTTATTTTAAAGCAAATTTTTGTTAAATATTATTTATATCCAACTCTATAACTCGCTTATGGTTGGTCCTACAAGAAAAATGCAAATAACTATTTTGTAGGAAATTTTATCAGCTTTAATTTTGAAAGAAAAATAAAAATTGATAGGAGTAACTGTTTTCGAAATATAAGCAAAAAACCAATAAGAAAACTGTGACTGTTACTGAACAAAAATGTAATTCGGTTTTCAATGTTTGAGACGAAGTCGAAACTGCAGCATTTAAATACGACTCTGAAGACTTCAGTGACTTTTATGTCACTTCCTTTTTCTTCTAATAAAGTATTGGACCCAATAAATTAAGTGTATTTTAAATCACAAGACATTTTCTGTTAAAGCACTTTTTTTTTAAATATTAATTATTTTCAATCATATATCTCGCTTATGGTTAGTCTTACATGAAAAATGCAAATAACTATTTTGTAGGAAATTTTATCAGCTTGAATTTTAGTAAAAAGATAAAAATTGATAGGAGTAACTGTTTTCGAGATATAAGCAAGAAACCAAAACACTGTTACCTTAATTAAGCGTTTGCATATAAGCAAATTTAGTACTATTAGTATTATTATTATTAATGTTATTGTTATTAATATGACAACTAATGACAACTCTGAAACCTTTAGTGACTTTTATGTCTTTTCCTTTTTTCTCTACTAAAGTGTTAGACACAGTTAAATTAGTTTAATTTCAGTTTTTCAAACATTTTATTTTAAAGCAAATTTTTGTTAAATATTATTTATATCCAACTCTATAACTCGCTTATGGTTGGTCCTACAAGAAAAATGCAAATAACTATTCTGTAGAATATTTTATCAGCTTTAATTTTGAAAGAAAGATAAAAATTTATAGGAGTAACTGTTTTCGAGATATAAGCAAGAAACCAAAAAACTGTTACCTTAATAAAGCGCTTGCATATAAGCAGATTTAGTACTATTAGTATTATTATTATTAATGTTATTGTTATTAATATGACGACTAAAAACGATTCTGAAGACTTTGGTGACTTTTATGTCCTTTTCTTTTTTCTCTACTAAAGTGTTAGACACAATTAATTTAGTTTAATTTCAGTATTTCAAACATTTTATTTTTAAGCAAGTTTTTGTTAAATATTATTTATATCCAACTTTATAACTCGCTTATGGTTGGTCCTACAAGAAAAATGCAAATAACTATTTTGTAGGAAATGTTATCAGCTTTAATTTTGAAAGAAAGATAAAAATTGATAGGAGTAACTGTTTTCGAGATATAAGCAAAAAACCAAAGTAAAAACTGTTACCGTTTCAGAACAAAAATGTAATTCAGTTTTCAATGTTTGAGACGAAGACGAAAATGCAGCATTTAAAATCGACTCTGAAGACTTCAGTGACTTATATGTCACCCCCTTTTTTTTCTAATAAAGTATTGGACCTAATAAATTAAGTGTATTATAAATCACAAGACATTTTCTGTTAAAGCACTTTATTTTTAAATATTAATTATTTTCAATCTTATATCTCGCTTATGGTTAGTCCTACATAAAAAATGCAAATAACTATTTTGTAGGAAATTTTATCAGCTTGAATTTTAGTAAAAAGATAAAAATTGATAGGAGTAACTGTTTTCGAGATATGAGCAAGAAACCAAAACACTGTTACCTTAATTAAGCGTTTGCATATAAGCAAATTTAGTACTATTAGTATTATTATTATTAATGTTATTGTTATTAATATGACGATTAAAGACAACTTTGAAACCTTTAGTGACTTTTATGTCTTCTTCATTTTCCTCTACTAAAGTGTTAGACACAATTAAATTAGTTTAATTTCAGTTTTTCAAACATTTTATTTTAAAGCAAATTTTTGTTAAATATTATTTATATCCAACTCTATAACTCGCTTATGGTTGGTCCTACAAGAAAAATGCAAATAACTATTTTAATGAAATTTTATCAGCTTTAATTTTGAAAGAAAGATAAAAATTGATAGGAGTAACTGTTTTCGAGATATAAGCAAAAAACCAATAAGAAAACTGTGACTGTTACTGAACAAAAATGTAATTCGGTTTTCAATATTTGAGACGAAGACGAAAATGCATCATTTACAAACGACTCTAAAAACTTCAGTGACATTTCTGTCACCTCCTTTTTCTTCTAATAAAGTATTGGACCCAATAAATTAAGTGTATTTTAAATCACAAGACATTTTCTGTTAAAGCACATTTTTTTTTAAATATCAATTATTTTCAAACTTATATCTCGCTTATGGTTAGTCCTACATGAAAAATGCAAATAACTATTTTGTAGGAAATTTTATCAGCTTTAATTTTGTGAAAAGATAAAAATTGATAGGAGTAACTGTTTTCGAGATATAAGCAAGAAACCAAAAAACTGTTACCTTAATTAAGGGCTTGCATATAAGCAAATTTAGTACTAAAAACAACTCTGAAGACTTTGGTGACTTTTATGTCTTTTTCTTTTTCCTCTACTAAAGTGTTAGACACAATTAATTTAGTTTAATTTCGGTTTTTCAAACATTTTATTTTAAAGCAAATTTTTGTTAAAGATTATTTATATCCAACTCTATAACTCGCTTACGGTTGGTCCTACAAAAAAAATGCGAATAACTATTTTGTAGAAAATTTTATCAGCTTTAATTTTGAAAGAAAGATAAAAATTGATAGGAGTAACTGTTTTCGAGATATAAGCAAAAAACCAATAAGAAAACTGTAACTGTTACTGAACAAAAATGTAATTCAGTTTTCAATGTTCGACTCTGAAGACTTCAGTGACTTTTATGTCTCCTCCTTTTTTTTCTAATAAAGTATTGGACCCATTAAATTAAGTGTATTTTAAATCACAAGACATTTTCTGTTAAAGCACTTCTTTTTAAATATTAATTATTTTCAAACTTATATCTCGCTTATGGTTAGTCCTACAAGAAAAATGCAAATTAGTATTTTGTAGGAAATTTTATCAGCTTTAATTTTAGTAAAAAGATAAAAATTGATAGGAGTAACTGTTTTCGAGATATAAGCAAGAAACCAAAAAACTGTTACCTTAATTAAGCGCTTGCATATAAGCAAATTTAATAATATTAGTATTA